>NC_088349.1:13645000-13877500 GCF_036884655.1 Musa acuminata AAA Group
TTCTCATTCGGTGTCATGTGATAGTGAGCATATCTCCGGTCAAGTAGAAACCAAAAAGAGTATCCACATTAGTACAAAATTGATTGGGAAATCATTTGTCCAACTCGAAATACCAGAGTTAGAAAAATTTTCATAAAAAATGAATACAACTTGTTTGATTATTACGAAAAATAAAGGAGAAACTTATTTTGTTATGGAAGACAACATACTTCGACTTGATCTCTTTCTGAAGAAAATGGTTGACAAAGAGTGAAAATAATGATGTGAACTGGTTATTTTTTCATCTTTAAAAGAAAAAATATATATGAAGAATAAAGACAAATATTATTTTAAAGAATGTTTGCATGCTTAAACAATATGATGATAAAAAACCATAACCATGAGCACCACCGTGGAGCAGCGTTAAATCTCAAGTTTAGTACTTCGAGCTTGTAGAGAACACATTCAGAATACCTTCAATGGCACATCAATGCAACTCGAGAGCTTCGGTTACAAGAGATCATAGTGACATGACACAACACATCTCACCACTTTGCAGGATCTGATAAGCAGCGTTCAACATTATTAAGATGTACCAGCCTTATCTAAACAAGATATAGACCAATGAACACCCAAAAGAAAACTGCCTCACATATTGCAACCGTTCCTCATTCAGCTTCAATTGCCAAAGTTTAGGATTTATTCAGCATGCAATAGGCACAACTGCTTAACCAAGGCCTATCTGCAAATGCAAATGCTATGATCGACAGCATAAGCATGTATCTAAGAGCTGGCACCATAAACCCGTATCCTCTCCTCGATTCTGACACTGCAACAGGGGCAACTAGATTTGCCCTCCTTCTCATGCTCCTCATTGCAACTTCCGCACACAACCTGATGAGAACATGGTAGGAAGACAACTGAGACCTCATCCTTCTTGCAGATGATGCATGCTCTGCTGCGATTCAGTTTGTTGGAAGACTCTTGTTGTTTCTTGAGCCCAGTGAGTGCCTTCATGTTGGGTTCTTTAAGATTCTTAATATCTGCTGCATCTGCTGTCCTCGAAGCATTCGCTGATGGAGCAATCAGTGAATTTGATCCTGCAGATGCCTTGAGACGAGCAAGTTCTTCGTCAAGCCTCTGAACATCATCCTTGAGGCGTTGAAAATCTATTTCTCTTTTTCGCCGAAGTGCCTCATGTCTTCTGTGGGCATTTACTTTAGCTGCTTCTTTGAGTCTACGCTCCTCCTCAGCCAGTGCAATGGCTTCTTCCTTGGCCTTTATTTCTTGTTTCCACTTCATCTGCAAGTCAAAATTATTTTGATGTGAAAATTTGCAGCCAACTTTAGTATCCAGTGACAAACATGGTAACTTAAAGCCACTAATCAACTAAAGAGAAACAAAGACGTCTCTACCTATGATTTCAATTGTCCAGATCTCTAGGAGACAGTTGGTATACCATCACTACTGTGTGCTTAACTTAGGTAAAACGGATATGGCAGGATGGGAGAAAGAACAGAAGCACAGTAGGGAAAAAGATGTGAAATCAAATTTTCAACATTGGGCAAGGATGCCGAAGTTGGAACAGCACATGCTCATAATTCAATTGCTAATTGCTCCCGTACAGACAAGTAATAGTCGTGTGCCAAACATGAAAAGGAGAGTTGTCGTGTGTTTCAGATAAGTACTTAAAAGGAAAATTGTTTTGAGACACCATGTAAAAGATTACTGAGATCGAGAGTCTTCTCAGGCAGGTCTGCTAGCAGTGTAACAATCTTAAATGTTTGCAAGGAATAGTTTTGATTTTGATAATTTCCAACATGTCTTGTAGCATTATTGTAATCATGCCTAGTGTACAGGAACGGACTTATCATATCCAAATCTAAATCCTATTAAAAGACTGGGCTTTATCGCCCCTAAAACATAACCAGAATGAATAATTTGCTTTTAGTTCTTTTTTCTTAATAACATAAAAGTGAAATAATATTTGTCAGTGACAACAAAGAATTATCAATTTTAATTGCATGAAACACTTCTTAGAATAGTCAATAGTGTCAACCAGACACCCACCTTGCCTATAATTGAGCTTCTGCTAAGTAGCTTGGAATGTAGGTTAGGCCTGGTGAGGTTTTTGGCAAAATCATGCCTTGGATAATCTCTAACCTACTTCAATACGTTCTATTTGCACTTTCTACAGAAAATTCTTAACACACAAACTGCTTGGCCAATCATCACATCAACGCCATCTCAATGTGAAAAATCACACAAGGATCAACTTTTAGAACAAAAAGGAAAGAAATAAGTGGGAAGTGGAAGAGAAAGTATAAAGGATAAGGGGCATGCACTTTCTTTTTAGCAACATAATTCTTGTAATACATTCCATCTGACATGATCTTAAAATAGCAAGGTTACAACTATTTCTGAGAAAACAACAACATCAACCCCCATTTTAGGCTCTCTCAATTGCAATTTCCTATCTAGAATGCATGTCCTTTTAAGGACTCTTCTGGATAGAATTTATGCAAGTAATGATAGACCCTTAAACAACTTTAGCATCTTTTCCTTGTCCATTTGGATAACTCATAAGCCAACTCTGAGAAAAGCCTTAACATAAAGAAATTAGAGATCTATACAATTATTTGTCTTGATCCTAAATCTAGACTAAGTTCTGTCCCAATATAGCTATGTCAACTTTCTTTTGTCATAAGGATTGTGCCCAATAATCTTCAGAGTTAAATCCATTTCAACCACCACCAAACCCAAATCAAAAAAAAAAGAGGAAAGAAAGAAAAAAGAAAGAAGGACCATGCCAGAGCCACTGCTAGCAACATAATGAGATTTTTCGGGCAACCTAAAGTTCTAATATCTATGCAAGGACCAGAATTTCTTAATTTATCATATTATTTCCTTTTTAAAATCAAGTACCTTCTTTTTCATTTTTCTAAATTACTTCTAAAGATTTTCATCTAATCTCTGACAAATTTGACAATATAAGTATTCTATATGACAATTCAATCCAGACCAATCCAATCCAACTGTATCTCCAAAATACAGTGCCAGACCTAAAACCAATTCTATTCTTTGGCCATTGGCTTCGATATTGATGTGACACCCAATCCTCAACATAATCAGCTTCTCATTATCTCCATTGCAGCATAAACAACACCCACAAAAAATTCAATTTCCCTTTGGTATTTCTTTAATCATGAATTTAAAATGAGTATATCTTTAATCAGATTCAAAAATGCTTTTGAACATAGATGTATCAACCAGGTTTCTCACAGTTGATTCGTCGATCCTTGAAGTATCTCACAGAGTCATACATGTTCAGAATTTTCTTCAGTTTTATATTATAGTGCTGAAATTTCTTCTCATCCTCTGCCACTATCAAGATCTTCTTCAATCATTCAACTTTGCCCATTCATGCATCTTTGTATTGCCTTTATAACCAAATTAATATTTACATTATACTTCTCACAAGTACACATGAACGTTAAATCAATAGTTATGAGACTGGTCATATTAAAATTTAACTGACAAGCTGCAAGGAAGAATATATTCCAAAAAGAAATTTACATAGGACTACAGTATGATATCGTCTTAGAAAACAACAGCTGGAAAGTTCACTTTTCTCAGGTCAGGAATACAATTGTTAGATAGTTAAAGCATCACAATCTTAAACTGACTTTGTTTTATATTTACTAAATTAATACACAACAATTTTTTTGTTATAAAATTAATTTTGACTTCTAGCAATTTAGACTTAGGCCAACTAAAACTTTCAGGATCTACAGGATTTCAATCAACAGGTCATAATATAACAAAATCAGATCTAAAGTTGACTCAAGGACATGCCTGATTTCTGATGGATTATCAAGGTATCTTGGCAAGGACAACAACTCATGACTCAAGCCTTTTGTTTCATTGCAGGAAGCAACATAATCAGGCAAAAGTTCAGGGTGCCATAAAACCCTTAAGAGTAGATCTACACCCCATGTACAGCTTGGTGAATACTCGACCATATCACAAGAAATCCTTTTGTCTTCCTTGTGTTCCTACAAAACATTCTAACATGTTCTCTGCCCCAAATTAAAAAGAAAAATATTTGGTCTTCATCATCTCAAACATGCAAGAAAATAGTAACCAATCAATAAAACAGCATTGTAATGCTACTCAACACCACAAAATAAGAAATTTTAAAACAATAATGAAATGCAAATGAATGTGACATTTTCATGCATACCTCGTATTCCTTTGTTGCAGCCTTGACTTCATCCAACTCCTGTTGCATCAGCCTGATCTTCTTCTTCTCCTCAGCAATTTCCTCCTGCATCTTCTCCCTCTGTTTCTCCCAGGCCACCAGCTTTTTAAGGCATTTCTTCTCCCTCCTCGTCACCTCCGTACATGTCCTTGAAGACTCTGATGCACTCAGTTTTGATGCCTCTATTTCAGCTCTTATCTCTGCATTTTCTGTCTCCAGCCGCCGGACTACAGCATTTGCTCGGTCCACCTGCCCACTTACCTTCTTCAATGCATTTTCCATCTCAGTTAGTCGCTTCATGGTTGTGTCCTCCAATGCCTGCTTCCCCTTCTTCAAGCGCTGGTTTTCCTCCCTTTCCATCCTCAGCAACCTCAGCTCTGTGAGGTCATTGCTCAGCTTGCGAGCAGCCTGCAGTGCCTTCTGTTGAGCCCACTCCTTGCGCTCCTTCACCTGGGACTCGAGCTCCCGAATTTGGCGAATGACATCCAATATCATCTCTTTCTTGGGATCCTCAGTGCCATTGTCATCTAGACTCATGCTTTCCAAGGCCTTCAGCACAGAATCAACGACACCAATGTCTGGGGAGTCATTCTCCACTCTAGCCGCAGAAGCAACAGCATTGACCTCCTTCGGTTGTTGCTGCCCCGTAGCCAAATCGGAGGTCTCTGGCTGTGGAGATGGCTTTATGAATGGGCGAAAACCAGAACCAGGAGGAAACGTGCAGGCATTCTGCCTCAGGGTGGACTTCAGAGAATGCAGGAGATCGTAGCACCTGGGATCAGCAACATCACTGACGCCGGTGGTGGCGGCTGCAGTGGCGGCCGCGTCATGAAACTTGCAAAGACTAGCAGTTTGAGTAAACTCGCCGGCATCACCGCCAGCGGTGGCTGGGGCGGCGGCAGGGACTCCGAGCGGGGCTAGGGTAGGGGCAGGATAGGTGGCGGCGGACGGTGGCAGCGGCGGTATCTCAATGGTGCTGGCGCGGCCCACGTGCAGCTCGCTCATCAGGAGGCACCACATCGCACCGCCACGAGTGAGAGTGGGGCGCACTTGCTGAAGAAGGCAGACCATCCCGGCGAGGGAGTACTCCTGGAGGTGGCGAAGGTCGGTGAATCCGTTGCCAGGCACGGCGGAGGAATCCTGTTGGGGAGCTGCAGCTCTCACGGCCGCCGACTGAGGCAGCGGAGACTTGAGATGAGCGAGGGCGTTGTGGAGGATATTGGAGAGCACATCCATCGATCCGTAGCAGTGGCCGCTGCAGAGGATGGCACGGAGCGCCGTCTCCTCATCGTAACCCAGAGAGACGAGCCGCGAGAGCGCCTCCTTGTAGATGAAATCAAGGTTCTTAAGGAGGATCTCCTCCAGCTGCTCCTCCGTGCAGTAGCCCCATCCGGCATCGTCGTAGCCGGCGGGGGCAGGGATAGGGCTAGAATTCGAGCCGGCGAGGGCGGGGTCAGGATCGGCCGCGGAAGCTGCGGGGTGGACAGGGAAGGAAGGGGCGGCTGCCGGGGCGCAAGGGGCCTCTGGGGGGGCGGACTCCAGCGGGTGCTTAGCAGCGCGGCGAGCCCTCCGACCGCCCCGGAGCGATTTATCCCTACCGTTGCTGCCCATCGGGGACGGGGGGATCGATCGGCGAGGGGTAAGATGTCGATCGGGGGGTCGACTGGTTTTGGTTTTTTGAGGGGGGTGGGGGGGGGGAGGGTGAAGATGGGAAGAGTGAGGAGTGCTGGGGTGGGGAGTTTGGTGGCTCGGGGAAGCAGCACGTCAGCGGACGAAAGCCGTGCCTCGGTGAGCCCGGTGAGCCGTTGGATCGGTTGATGGGATGTGTTGACGGTGGATGATGAACGTTAGGGATATGTTTGGCATTGTTCATGGAACTCACTTCTTCGGACCAATTCAAGATTGGTTTGGAAATATATGACGGTGATTTAGATGGGGAAAAACACGTGAACAAATTATATATATATATATATATATATATATATATATATATATATATATATATATATATATATATATATATATTTGTGTATTTTTAATTAAGCACTATGTGGACGCAAATTGTAACTATTGGTACACAAAATTCACTGAGAAATAATGTTGATACTATCTACTGCACTTTTTATGGATCCATTAGGTAATTTAGCATGAATTGCTTTGATGCGTCTTTGATTTCACATTCCTATTGTTTCAATGGTCATGAAACTGAGAATTGAGACCTAATCGTGCAACTCCTATACTTGGAAGAACAAGGTACTAATTAGCTAACAGACTTAACTGAACAGCTCTATTAAAGCTCTAGTCTCCATCTAATCTTGGAGCTCTTCTTTGTCCAACTATCTTTTCTAGTCCGTGCTGTGATAAGAATATCTAGAAAACAAATGTAAATACACATTTCATGATCCTGTTATTATTAAACACAAGAATAGCTTGTGATGCAATCGGCTGCAGCAAATCTTCTTTCTTGAAACAACAAGATAATGCCACGTACTTGATCTCCATTTTTTCAATTGTCAGGCTTCACCAAGTAGTGAGCAGAAGTAATTAAGATGCGGTACTAATGTCAATTTATAATATTGATCATACATATATTCCAACATACAGGTATATATAAAGCATCTTACTGGGCGAAAGCCAACACAAAACTGTCTCCAACCATCTACGAATCCTGGGTGAAATTGTAGTCGGAAAAAAACCCCACAATTCAAGTTCAGAGACAAAATCCATGATGCATAACACAAAGACAAAGTGGTCCGTAATACATCTAGCCAGGGGACATAAAACCCTTTTATGATGCAATTACATATTTAGAAGCAACTAAAGTTCAAGGAGATAGCAGAAGGAATTACTACATCGCAGCTTCCACTTCAGAGTCGGCTTCAACAGATTCCGTCACCTCAATGTTCCGACCTCTTAAGCGAGAAGAGACATTGTCGATTGCATTATTCAGCTGGCTGATCTTTGCATTCAGCGTTTGTCGTGTCCTCTGCTATCAGAATCAAAGTACAGAATACCATTAGAAAGAGTCATGTCTATGTATTAATTGTTAGCAATACAAGCTAATTGATTTATTTGTCACCTCCAGGCCATCGTCATAATATAAAGGTCGCTTGGCCTTCCGGAATCCATGTTCATCTTCATTCAGCAATGATCTCCTTATCTGCACGACAGCCAAAAAGAAGCCATGTTTCAACCACTGCTTGGTTAGAACTACTAACAAGAAACAAATTTAAATATCAGCACGATGTAAAACCATCTAGCAGTGATGCTGTTTAGAAAGAACTTCACAAGAAAGAAGACCATGAAGTTACAGATAATAGCATCAAAAAGTTTTGAACTGATGTATCTAAGACCCAAGCATCTACTGTAACAAGGAACAAAGACAAAAGAATCAACTACTTATTCCGTGGTAACCTTAGTTTAGTCCCACACCAAATATGGGAGAAGATTTGAATGGGTTTATAAGGACTAATGGATATACAAATATTAACTTAGACTTAAGTAATTTGGACCATGTGGTTCTAGGCTTATGTTAGTAGGTTAGCTATCCCATCACCTGAGTCCTCCAATACATTAACATAAATTTAGAATGCTTTAAAAAAAATAGAAAGTGAAATTTATAGAATTTGCTCTATAAACGGGTTATCACCTGTGGAGCAAATACATAAGCCAGTGTTCCAAAAATAGCTCCTCCTAAAAGAAAACCTGTAACAAAATCACCACCTCCACCTTTGGAACTATCACTGCATGTTCATATAAAAGTTCACATTAGTGTAAACCATAATCGAACCCGACATGACCGAGATACATAAGATGGAAAGGAAACCAGAAACATATCTTATGATCCTAACATAAAGTTAAAATAATCAAGTTAACAACAGGCATGCATCACACCATCATGTATGCAAAGAATGATGATAAAGATCTCAATGAGGCATCCCCAAGTGGTGCTAAATTCACTTAGGTGACCAATTTGTGACAAGGACCATGTCCTCAATAATAGAATCAAATTATCTTGTCATCTGAAAAGATCATCAATAAGAACAAACCAGAGGAAGCAACAAGTAGTAGGTTATTACTCAATCAAGGAGATTTCAACTAAACTATTGAGCTGAACATCACTTTAATTGGATCTGCAGAATGGACCTCCTCCTTTCACGTCAGCAAAAGTAAAATTAAAGAAAAAATAAGACAATCACTAGACAAACAGAATAAACACAACATATGTGTGTTTCTGTTCTCACTGAAGAATCATAATGATCAGCACTAGACAGACAATTTAAGTACTACATGTAATCAGATTGGTATACCAACAGTGTATGAGCATTAATTCAGTATATACCAATGCTAAGAACATAAACAAACATATTCTAATTCTACAGAGACCATTTAAACTTAAAAATAGAGAAGAAGACTGATATTTCTACAGTAGTCAAGGCAACCAAGAAAACCATGCTTCCTGGCCAATGTATTGGTACTACATAACAAAATTCTAGCTATAGGTACAAGTGTTTTCCTAACAAGCAGCTACAGTAACTATCATAACTCCACCCAATTCCAACCCTCCCAAAAATGAAAGGGAAAAAAACAAGAAAAGCAATAAGAGATCAGATCATAACTTCATAAGCATCAGTGGTAATTGATTTCTGAGGAATTCGGGCGGCGTGGACAGACAATTACCTGTGCTCAGCATGGACAGACAAATTTGGGCGGCATTTTAGCAATTTTGATTTCTGAGGAATAGCCAATCGAGATTGATAAGATTTGAGCTTCTCATTCTGCAACCTCAACTTTGTTGACTGAGCTACGCTGCCTAAGGCAAAGAGAAAATCATAGCATAATAAACTTTAAGCAGACATTCAGACACTAATCTAGACACTAATCTATTCATAACTCCAAATAACTCAACTTCATGTTGTTCCTTCAAGGAGATGATAACATTGAGAATGATGAATAACAATAACAAAGAGATTGAACGAATAATGTAGCTCGAGTTTTGGACACAAACAGAAGCCAAATTAATAATACAAGTCCTTACTTATAATCATAGTTCATAGTTCAATTTGGATTCAAAAAGATAAGAAATTATTTGAACAAAAAATCATTTTCTTTTTGAAAAACTTTAACCAAAGTGCTTTTTGTTCTATAGTCCAAACAAAACCATACTGCTTGTCTCAATCAGTTCAATTCGGTTCAGTTAGATAGTTTAGACCATATTGTGAACATCCAAGTCAACATAAAGAGAAACCCTTTCTTTAATATGTCATGCTTATAGACTTCGAATTACATCCAAATATCTGCCACCTAAATAAAGCCATACAAGCCAATTAATAACGTCAATCACAAAGGATTATTGAATAGAACAAAATCAGACACACAATCACCAAATTGACCTCCCATCCGATGTAGGATAAATTTAAGTCTGTTTAGAAATCATTTGATATTGCTCGATGCTCGCTAGAAAAGACAACCAGCTACTAGTTGGAAGATATTTTCCATCAGTTTGGAACCTAAATTCCCCAACAACAATTAGGAAAATAAGTAAACTACTGGACCTTCTTGCATCATGTGCAATCCCTAGACACTTCCATTTTCAAGTATAAAGGTTTTGTGTTTGCCACTTTTGCAGCAGTGTAAGTCTATCAGCTAGAATTCAATTTAAGATCTTAGTTAACACCTTGGATTAAGGTATACAAGTTGAATATAGTCCTTTATAAGGTGGGTTGATTCACAATGTCTCGGTCAACACAGCCTATGAAACCCTTCTAAATGCCAAATGACACATCGAATCTTGTCGTTCTTACATGGCAAAGTGTTCGCTGGAACGCTGGAAGGAAAAAAGTTCAGGAATGTATGCTCCTCCTCAAAACCATCTTCCGTTCAATTACGTCTCTAACATCAAATCCTATCGAGTACCCTACTCAAAGTTAGAATTTTACAGAACTCATAACAATAAACCCACCATTAAAGTAAGGAAAATCAACCAAAATTGACGAAATGCTGGGATAAAAATCAATAAAAAGCTTCTTACACTAGGTCAAGAATCACAATCTAAGAACTTGGAGCAAAACGAACGGCCTAGATAACTCAACCAACGAGTCGTCAATCAACATTTGCAATACCGGCAAACCTAAGGGACACAGCTAACTCCAGAAAGAACGCCATTCGCTGCGATCCCACAACACATCGCGACGCTTCAAGAATCGACAACGATTCCTACCCTAGAAAATCAAGATAAGCATGGATCGATCGAAGAACCCTAGCCTTTCGTAATCCAAATCGAATCAGTCCGATGGGGCAACAAAATCAACCGTATGAAGCCAAGAATCTGCACAGAAGTTGGACTCGGAGAAAGGAATCAGGTCTCACCGGTGACGAAGGGAGTCGTCAAGGAGGTCGCCGTCGCCATGGGGTGGGGGAAGAGAGACGGCGGAATGAGCGCTCCTGGCCCTGTAGCCTTTTCACGGGGAGGGCGATGAAGGTGAACCTCGACAGTTCCAAAAATATCCTTCCTACGGAGGCCGAGAAGATCAATCAAATAAGATCTTAACCGTGGGATAGTGTTTGGACGGTAAAATTGCTATGGACTTATGAGTAATTTCGGATGAAGACAGAGGCCAAACGAAGAAATAAATATTTCTGATAAGACTGGTTAGCTTCGATGATAACTATGCGTGTCGCTCGGATCTTTTCGTTTGAAAAGAAAAATTGGAACGCACCACGAATAATGTCACCCGAAGTTTCTACTCTCAACGACTCGAGGGTCCACCGGTGGGACCAACTGAATTTCCTCTAGTTACCACAAAGGTGTGAAAAGCGGGTAGAAACACTGATGTAGGCCCAGCCTGGAAGAGCAAATGTAGCCCGTGAACCCGGTCCGGCGCGCAGACCGGCCCGAACCGACCCGTAATAAGCCTGGGATTAGCCCATAAATCTGAATCATAAACACTATCGACTTGTCATGCATGATTACATGACTAAATTGGTCCCGATATTGATTAGACCAGAAATAAAAGTAACGTAGGACGATCTAAAGTCATGTTTAATATGATGAGAAAATTGGATGAGTGGTGGGAAAGGTAATAAAGAGAGAGAAGACAACTGTACAATGCTTACTAAACATACACAGCATTTCATAACTATGCATTCACTCAAATTATTTTTTCTAATTATATATTAAAAATATAAAAACATATTTTCAAATGTGACTTAAATAGATTGATTCTTCTCGGTGCAAGGTGCTGGGTTGACAATCCATATTCATCCCAATATGAGCTTTATTAACCCATAGCTCATCCTCCTCTTAACCTAATCCTAATTTATATTAAGGGTTTGGTGGAAGAGGTAAAAAAATGTAACAAGGAAGTAGTTTTTTTGTAGCCACGGGATTCTAAAGAAAAGAATGATAATAAGACAGAAAAGGAAAAAAAAGAAAATGAAGAAGATAAGAACAACACAGAGAAACTGTTCTCAATTATCTGGTAATGCTTTTATCTCAGATTAGATCAGATCTATAATAGATTCATGATTACCTGAGGAGAATTAGGGCATAATGACATGATCCTTGTATCCCAGTTATTCTCTTGTGATTATTGCTAAAGTTTTGAGCAAGAGATTGAAATTTATATATTCATTATTATTATAATGAATTATCTCTAGTTTACCTCTTGATTTTTATCATTCACATTTTTTGACGTATATTTTAGTATTCTATTTAATTATTGTTTCATTTAATTCTGATGATGTGTTATGGTCCGCTAGTATTTGTTCATATACAAAAGTTTATTTTTCTTTATATCTCATCACAAATATGATAGTATTTTGAGGCATTCTTATACAGCTTATGATTTGAAAAACATAGCTAAATGCATGGATATGCATCACTGAGAAAGGTTTTAACTTAACCATGGTTTTACTACCAATGTTTCCGTTTGAACTTAGACAAACGAGAGTAAAGTACCCTAAGTTGCAGAAGAATTCGCGCATAGAAATAAGCACGCATTATAAGTTTAATTGGTTCATGTAGTTCTTGGATTATTGTGCTGATTAGCCCAATCTTATTATGTAAATAATATGATTTTCTTTTGACAAAAGATAAGTGATGAGGACGATAGATATATGGTTTATTTATCCTATAAATAAATTTATTTAGATTGGATTATTTTATAGATTAAATAAATTTAGTTCTTTGAATAATTATATTCATATTAGGAATCCAACCCAACAGAAATTAGACTGCTAAAAGATGTGGTTTTCTCATGGCATTAAGGCTGTGAAAGCAGGAAGCATGTTTTAATTGCTAAAACCCTATGCATATTTGTGATATTAAATGTATAATAATAAACTTAGTGATGTTGCATTCCATAATTTAATGAAACAATCAAAAACATAAACCTGTCATCTTCAAATTAAAGAAAAAAGTGAACCTGAAAGATCATCAGGGAAGAAATGAAGGACAAGAACTTTATTTTCCTTCTCAAACTCCAGTGATTTGACTCACATTAAAAACTTGACTGCAAGGAAAGAAATCGAGAGAGTAAAGTGGGAGGGCCATTAGCAGTTTCCAATGCCAACACCTTCTTGTAGAGGTGAGCCAAATGATGATGATGGTAGGGTCGTTTCTTCTCTCTTTCATCTGCTGTCAACATCTCATCATGAACAAGGTATAGTGTCCTAATTCTTTAGTACCATCAAGCTCTGTAAACAACAACACATCGGTCACTGTTGACAGCTAAACTGGACCTGCACGACTGATAATTATTATTCTGTGCTCCTCAGTTTCAGCTGCAGCATGCAGTGCAATGATAACCCAGTTTTACTCCTCCCCGGAAGGAGAAGGATCTTAACCCCTCTCTCGTAGCTCGACTGCTACAGACTCTAGCTGTGACCTTCGGTGGCTACATACTTGGCATTCATGCTCCAACAATAATTCAAGTTGATCTGGTGGATGGGAACCCTGACACCGGACTCTGAGTTGTGTGTGTCTGCACTACGTTTCCATGCAATAATGTGGAGAACTTCTGATTGCTTCGCGCTGGGCCCAATTGTTTCATCTTCTCCACCTCACCTCACCTCACCTCAGACTGTCATAATCTCTTATTTATCACGATGAATAATTAATTCATTAACCCATCGAACACTGGTAAGTATATTCAAATGTTTGCCTAGATAATTACAATATCTTACGTTGGAAGGGTAAACCGAGGTGTCTTGTAATGAATTAGTGATCTGAATTAGATCTGAGCACCGACTGTCGGTTTGTCTGGGTATGAGACAAGGACTCGTATCTTGGGGTGGAGTTAACTAGATCTTCTTCTTCTTCGCTTTTGGATTCCATTTCTTTGTTCCTTTCTACTGAAAGGGAAAGCTAAAAAGATGACCAAACGGTCAATCCCACTGGATCTCACGGGCGCCAATCTTTTGCAGATCTTTGACGCACTTACCAGCGGTCGCAGGTTGAAGGAGGAGGTGAAGATTTCTCTCGTTCCTGTGCTTCATTTCTCTCTGTGACAAGACGCTTCCTTTGGAGGATAATGTAATGACTGCAAGGTACGTAATGAGGAGGTTTGCCGTACACAAGCATTTAGGTCGTCGTCTGTCACATGCAAAGTGATGGTATTCTGCAGCTGCCAGTAGATGTTGTCTACCACTGAGTTTTTATACCTTTTCCTTGCACTCAGCCTGACATCCTGTGAGCCCTGCATATGAATTAACTCTTCCTATGTCCAAATGTGATCCAAATATCAAGAAATAAAGTTAAACATTAGAAAAATTGATATAAGAATTTATATTATTCTAAAATATAAACATAAACTAAAATTCCCTCCTTTCATGCTGTCGTTATTCGATGACTTTATATATATATATATATATATATATATATATATATATATTATATTTGTTTTATAGTTGAATTGTATAAGAAGAAAGCCATCCAACAACCAGGATAAACATGGATGAAAGGAATAGGGTTGATGGGAACACAAGGGGTCCGCCACAACCTTGTCGAGCCCCTTTTACTTCTTGATGCACTTCACATGATTCTGTGCACTACACCAGCAGAAGTGAGCTCATGAACACAGTCATGGCGGAGTTACAAAGCCAGCCACCTTTTGACCCTTCCCTCAAACCAAGAACTTGTCCTGACGTCTACTGAAATAATTGCTCTTTCCACACTGTTCTTCCATCTACCTTCTTCTTCTTCTCCTCCTCCTTCTCTTCCCCTGACTTCTGGAATTACTACTGCCCAACTTTTCCTCCCCTTTCCCAAACCTTTCTCCCACCTCTCAGACTGCAAGTCACTCTCCAAGGTCAACAATGCTGCCCTCCAAACCCAAGTGAGTATCCTCCCCTAACCGGATCTAAATGTGTTCCTTCCAGCTTGCCTCTCTTCTTTCACTGCAAATCATTCAGTGTCAGTGTCAATTGTGTAGTGGCCAGTGGTTGATCACTTAGTGTTCTTGTTTGATTGTGCTTGGAGATTCTTTGTTGCTTGCTTCTTACTGTATAATGGCAGCTCTGACACTAATTTCTGGAATAGATCCGCCATATTTGAAGCTTCCAACAATAAGAACACACAAGGAGCACTTAAGGTTAGCAGAACGAGCAGAACTGGATCTACCAAGCCGGACGCTGGATCCACTTCTCCCATGGCGAAGCAACCTTCTTCCATGTCAAAACCGCGTGTCTCTGTTGATCGGTCTCCGAGATCAGCTGAATCGAAGACTGCAAACAAGAACAGCACTACTCCTGACGTAAGGATTCTTCTGTTTTCGGTATTTAGTCCGAGTAATCCTGTGTTCCAACTGAGTTTTCGGTGGTGAATTTTGTTTTCGGTCTCAGAAACTTCCGCGGGCAGCCAAGGCGTTGGAGATGCAGGAGAAGTTGCATGCCGTGGAGAAGGACCTGAAGAAAGCAAGGGACCAGTTGGCTTCTGTCGAGCTAGAAAAGATCAAAGCTGTTGAGGAACTGAATGAGGCGAAGCAGCAACTCCAACAAGCTACTGAGGCGCAGAGGAGGGCTGAGGAGAGCTTGGGGATGGAGAAGCTCCGAGCCAGCGAGCTGGAGAAGTCAGGCAAACATGCTTCCTGGAAGAGGGAGGAGGAACTTCAGAGGGAAATCGAAGGACTTCGGAGCCGACAAACTCTTGATGCTTCTGCAATGAGTTCCATGGCGCAAGAACTCGAGAGGATCAAAGCAGAGCTTGTTGATGCCACCAATGCGAGAGAGCTCGCATTGACCCAAGCTGATGACGCAAAGAGAACCGCTGAGCTCTTGTCCGAGGAAGTCGGCCGTTTAAAGGCCTCACACGACTCCAAGCTGGATGACGCAAGCAAGGAAGCGACAGAGATGATCCAAAAGATGGATGCCGAGGTAAGTGCTATGCAACTCGAACTCGGAAGAGCAAAGGCAGCTGAAGAGAAGCTGGCTCAGATGGAAGCACTGGTCGAGAAGCTTCAGATCGAGGTGGCTGATGCTAGGAAGGGCAAGTCAGATGCATCCGAGCTGGTCGACGAGTGGAGGAAGAAGACAGAGATGCTGAAGGCTGATCTGGAAGAAGCATACCAGTCAGAGAAATCTGCGTCAGATTCCCTGGCGGCCATGATGGTACAACTGGAAGAGAGCAAGTCTCTCTTCGAGGACGCCGAATCCGAGATATCAACTCTCCGAGGGAAGATAAAGTCACTGGGGATCGAGGTGGCGAAGCAGAAGACCGACCTCGAGGAATCAGATCGGCAGCTCGATTCAGCGCAACAAGACGCAGTCAACATTGGGAAGACGGTGGAGCTACTGAAATTGGAGCTTCAGACTCTGGAGGAGGAGAAGCTGCAGGCAGTAAACAGGGAAAAGGTTGCTGCTGCGAAAGCTGAGAGCCTGACGGAGGAGAACGACAAACTCATCAATGAGCTCAAGATAAGCAAAGACGAAGGGGAAAAGGCCAGCAAGGCAATGGAAGGATTAGCTTCGGCACTGCAAGCCCTCTCCAGAGAAGCCCGAGATAAGGAAGAAAGGCTTCTGAGAACAGAGGCCGAGGTTGAAGAAGCTCAAGCGGAGATAGAGCAACTCAACATAGCTCTCAGAAACACCGAAGAGAGGTACGAGGTGATGCTCGACGAGGCGCGATACGATATCGTTTGCCTCAAGAAAATAGTCGAAAGATTCGAAGCCGAAGCGAGCAAATCAAGCAATGAGTGGGCTGCAAAGGAGCTGAACTTTGCCAACACCATCAAAGAGTTGGAAGAAGAAATTGCTGCCATGAAGGTTGAGATGGCAAGAATGGTGGAGTTGCAGAAAGCCGCTGAGCAGGCAACACAGGAAGCCAAGGCAGACGCAGCTGAGACGATGACTAAGCTAAGACAAACGGAGACCGGCGCGATGTGCGCTTACGGAGCAGCAGAGGAGTCAAAGCACGAGAGTTTGCGTTTGAGGGAAGCATTGTTGGACAAGGAAACGGAGCTGCAGAGCATCGCGCAAGAGAACGACGACCTCCGCGGGCAGGAAGCAGCGGCACTGCAGAAGGCCTCTGTCTTGCTCACACAGGCCACGGCCAAGAAGGTGGAAGGCCAGCATCTGAAAGGCAACGAGGAGGACGATGTGGCATCGGAGAGGGATCACGAGGAGGAATCGATCGACGACGACGACGATGATGATGAAGACATGGGATCGAATACGGATGGCAGCAGCATCAATCTGACGGATGGAACCAATGGGAGCACCGATGATGGGACTGCTTCCTCGCCCGCCAAGCAGCAGCAGCAGCAGCAGCAGCAGAGGAAGAAGGCATTGCTGCACAAGTTTGGGAACCTTCTGAAGAACAAGAACTTTTAGTCGGCTTTCTACGTTGTTTGGTGTTATTATTCTTTATGGGATGTGCATTTGGAAGAGTGGATGTGGTGTTACCGCTTTTGATGCTTGTATTTGTCCTATTAAAGCCTTGTCTTGGATTCTACCAAAGCAGCGTATTTAGCACTCTCCTGTTGGCGACTCCGGCCCGAACCGGCTGTCTCAACCGAGAAACTGGAAATCGGATCTTGATGTGGATGGTTGATTCTTGTACGTCCCATTCTCTTACTACAATCATGTCATCGATAGAATACTGGACAATTAAATGAAGAAGCGATCAAGTCATCCTCTGTTTCATCTGACACACAACTTTGAACAGATGGAGTCAAAGAAGAAGAAATAGATTGATTCTGGGCCTGTATTGGCGCTTGCAACAGTAGCATTCGACAAAAGGAACCCAAAAAGATGGGTTGATCTACCTTGGGTCAAAGAGTTCAGAAAGCTTCAGTCCAAAAGCTTACATTGGCTTTTCCTATACCTTCACTTTCATGATGTCAACTCCCATCAATTTAAGATCAAAAGCAATAGACAACATGAAACAGTGTCATTCATGTCTCAACATGCAAATAAGATGACAGATAGCCCGTAATTTCTACATCACTGATCCATGAAATATGATATTTAATTTCCATGAGCAATTTGACTCCGGTGTGCTCATCCTAAGGGTGCATCAGGCCATGGCGACATGACTGCGATGACAGATAACATTAGTGAGTGACACATGAGATCAAAGATGGAGTAGCTCACTCTAAGATCTCTTTCCAGCCGAAATCATTGTCTAAGTCATCCAGGTTTAGGGCATCCCAGTCCTCAAAGGATGTACTAATAGATCCCTCGAGAGAGGTGGTCTCACTCCTGCTCATGTTTTCTGGAGAGACTGGATCCAAGGAAGCTGTAGAATTCGAGGTGGGGAAGACACAAGTAGCTGTGCCACAACCTTTATGCTTCACCGTACTTTCCCAGCTCAAATCATCTGCAGGTGCCGGAGCAGCAGCTACCGCTTCTCCACCGCCCACGGAAAGGCTGTTGGCCAAGTGCTGCAGACCCTCTCTCGAGGCCGTGGGCGTCAAACTCTGCAGGATGACGAGGCTCGAGAGCTGGCGGATCAAAGCTAAGACGTCGTTCGGTCGATGGTTCCTCGGAGAAGCAGGTGCAAAGAGGCGGAGCAGGTCCAGATTTGGAGTGGCACTGCAGGTTAGGAGCTGAACAAGGTTCTGCATCAACTGCAACTTGATCAAGTGTGCAGCATCTGCCTGCTGCTGAAGGGAGTTATCCAGGGAGCTCGTCAAGCTTCCCAGGTTGGCCACTGTCAGTAAGCCGGGCATGGTCGCGAGCAGATTGAGGTCGGTTCTTGGCTGATGCGTCATGGGGTCGATGCCCACTTGGAGGAGCTTCTTCCTCATGTTTGTGTTCCAATAGTTCTTGATCTCGTTGTCGGTCCTCCCAGGTAGCCTGGTGGCGATGGCCGACCACCTTCGAGTCAAGAAGCCAATAGAGAACCATTCGAGACTGCAATCTATTGCTACCAAACAAGGAAAGAAGATGAAACGAAGGAATTAACAGGAGTTATATATACTTGTTTCCGAGGACAGCATGAAGCTGAAGTATGAGCTTCTCCTCTTCGTCCGTGAACTCCCCCCGCTTGATATCGGGACGGAGGTAGTTCGTCCACCTAAGCCTGCAGCTCTTGCCGCACCGGTTGAGCCCCGCAAGCTTCGGCAACCGCCGCCAATTCCCCTGCCCGTGCTTCCCAATGTAGTCCTTCAGCTTCTCGTCCTCCTCCGGCGTCCATGGCCCCTTCTTTAACCCGAACTCATCGCAACATGGTGGCCTCCCCATGCTTCCTTCCTATGAGAGTAAGAGAGAGAAGAGAAGATGTCCAACTGGGTTTCTTTGCCTCGGAGGGTGACGGGGTTTTATAGGGGAACCATCTTCTCTGATTCCAACTAAAACAACGTAAAATAATAGCATAGAAAACAGTCTTCGAAAAGAGGGTCTAAGAAGACTGCAAAGGATTGATATTACGACAAAACCCACGTACGTCATTGCCCATGCAAATAATCTAATGCATGCATGCGTTGTACGCAGCATCCAGTCGAACAGGGATCCATGTTTAAAGATATGAAACAGGTCTAAGGACTCTCGACGTACTCCGGTTCTATAACAGGCATGCAAGAAAGGAGCTGCAGGAACTCTTCTCCCTCGTGCATCACACAAGTAGACTAGAGTTAGGGTTAGGGTTCGAGGCGGTGGGACCCAGGCGAAAGGAAGGCCACCTAATTGGCACAAGTTGGATGAATCATTTAGAGTGGACCGCCGGAGGGAAAACTGTGGTTTATGCCCACAGAAACACGCATGGTTTTGTGAGCAGAGGAGTCAGCATGACATGGTTCCGCTGGAAACAGTTCTGTTTATTGGATTCTAATCAAACTGGATCAATTCCATATATGTTTCTATCAATTGGTCTGACACATACATAGAACTATAGTATCCAAATAACTAATGACACAACTAGATTACATGTATGTGTACATGTTTCGGTCATCTTCATGTTGGTTCAAGAAATCATTCAGCTTAAGCTCCCAACTCAGGGCTTATGGAAGTCTTTAAGGATTCTTCTTCTTCTTCTTCGTCACTGTCACTGCCATAATCTCATGCACTCGATTATTATTATTAGTGATTGGTTAAGGTTCCTCAATCAGCAGCTTTTAAATATCTAAGCAACTTGGGAAGGTGAGCAAATAGGTGAGTGTAGATTTTGCAAGGCAGCATTTTTCATTGAGTCATTAAAAAAGAATGATGTCTGAAGTTCAAAAATTCGCACTTATTATTTCAGAAATTAAAATCCTCATGGTGTTTGCACATGCTATAATCCATCAAAAAGTGGAACAAGGTTTCTTCCTTGTGTTTTGATGGTTAGAGTTGCAAATATTTTTCAAGCTAATTTAAAGAACAAAGAATAAAATTGAAGTATGGAAATACTTTTGATTATAGAAAGAAATAATAAAAATAATGATTTATTTTTCTACAAATGTTTGATCTTCGTGGGGAGAAGAGGCAATACAAGAAAATACTCTAAATACTCCTGAATTTTTCTCTAATAAATTTAAAGAGGATGAAAAGGATGATGAAAATTTTTCAAAATGTTAGGTCATGCAAATCTTGTGTTCATTATTTTTATATAAATATTTATTATTTATGTTTTTTTTACTTTTAGTATATTAACTTGAATTTGTACTTTTACTTTTTTTTGGAGAATAATTTAGGTATAATCATTCAAAATCTGTGTTTTGTACCACTAGCTTTTAGTTAAAATCTTTGATGCACTGATCCATTGCTAACAATCATAAGATAATCATTTTCTTCTAGCCAGTTTTTATTATATGCACAGCTATAATGTGAGTGGAGAACAGGACACTGACTGTCTTCCATGACAATAGCAGAAGGACATGGGGAGGGGGAAGCAAACTTGGTAAAGAGGATTGCTAACTAAGTTTGATAGATCCTTGTCGACCAATGCAAAGAATTGAGAATCTTTCATCAGTACAGATTTGGAATCGATGTATATATGAATACTGTTGTCAGGCATAAGTTCGTTGAGAATTGGTGGTATACGAAAACCAAGTCTTTCTTGGGGTTTGACTTGAGGCAATGTTGCTTTACATGTGTTCTTGACATTGCGGATGTAATGGATTATCTCGAAATAAATAGATGTGAATTTTCAGTTCAATCTCACATCAAAAGTAAAAATAACTCGAATGATAGGAGTAGGAAATAAAGATCATTGGATTGGACTTTATACACACAATGTTAACATTTGATTTTATATTAGTTTTTGACTCTTTATCATTAACATAATGAGATCTATAAGAACTAGATGAGTTTACAACCATTAATTTGAAATAAGAATTTCATGTTGATGGTTTACACTCACTAATTTAATGAGTAAATTATTTCATTAAATTGAATTGTAACAAAGGATATTAGCTAGCTCCAACCTATATAATAAAAGATTCGTATCTATGGCAGAAGACATGCCATTAGATGGTACTACTGACCTTATATAAATCACATCAAGTTTGTATCATGTGATAACGGGTCCATTCAAAAAATATTTGCATGCCCTAAAAAAGGTCAAGTAGAATGATGAAAGTGGGAACAAACGATACCTCATACATTATGTAATCTATCAAAAGTATTCCGTGTCCTACTTTACCAAGGAAGAACTTTGACATGAACAATCATACTGAAAGTACACGTTCTCGATAGAATACTTCTTGTTTCAATAGCATAGTCATGTTATATATATATATATATATATATATATATATATATAGAGAGAGAGAGAGAGAGAGAGAGAGAGAGAGAGAGAGAGAGAGAGAGAGAGGAGAAAGATTAAAAATGAAAACAAAAATTTTAGAGATTAACAAGCTAAAAATATATTAAAAATTAACATGGTTAGGTAAATATATGTGTACATCGAAGAAAATTAAATTCTTCAATACATACGATCAATTATATGGTCCTTCAGTTATCCCCACTCAAGTATGACTACCTCTTGTTTACCTCTTAGGTAGATCACTTTTTCAACCATTTCTAAAAACCTCATCAATTATAGTGTCTTGCTCCTTCATCTCACAAAGATCCTAAAACTAAATATATATTTATATAAACAAACCCTAATTCACTAAAGAGTTTTAGTTTAATTAGGACTATCGAACTAATTTACATATAATTAGGACTCATAAGGATACTTATCAACCTTAATAATCTCCATCTTAGTAAGTATTTTTTTTCATTATGTGTCTTTTATAGAAACTAAACTATTGCCTTAAAAAATTAACAATAACTACACAGACTGAATCAATTCATGATCGAACAGTTGATTCTAATAAGTTCACCCATGCATACTGTATAGTTGAAATTGAATCAATGGTGCTACTTGATTTTAGAGAGAGATATCAATCTCACATTTTTATCATTAGTAGATTTATTTTCCCTCATAACCATTTGTATCCTAGAAATCATGAATATCTTTCATTTTTTGCACTATAAACGAAGCTCATTGCTATAAATACCTACCATCCCCTACACATGCAATATATCTTTAGTCCTTTAAGGTCTTTAGTTTACTTTCTTTTAGACGGTACAATTCTTAATATAATTTTTTTTATTAGGACCTTAGTAACTTTTAGAACTCTATCTTTTACCCTATAATCATAATATTGAAAATCTAAAGGACTCAGCGAAATTAGATTCTTTCTATTTAGAATCTAAAGCACTACTTTATTAATTGTTATACTATTACACTTGCTAAAGAAGTCCTAAGATGATGTGTTTATCATTAAATATTTTATGCTTATGATTTTGAAAGGTAGTATATATATGATAAGATGCATGCTTATATTCATATACTTATTGAGTTATCATTTATTATAGACTCTATTTTGTGGGTAGGATACTAGTATCTCACTCAAGTAATAGGTAAGGATGTAAGCATGTGTAAGCTTATGCAAAGGCAAATATGGATGATAGCTTATGAGTATTTTTGCATATATAAATTTTGAACATATTATGTATGTGTGTTTTCTTTTGATTAGATGTTTATAACAGGTGGCAAAAATAAAACTCTATCATTTTATTTAATAAATTTGTATGTTTTAAGATTATCTATTTTTTCAGTATACTGATAGTAATATTAAACTAAAATGTGATATCCTATTTTAGTATGGAACTAGAGTAGGATGTTATAATAAATTCATATATTTTAAGATTATCCATTTTTTCACTATAGTGATAGTAATAGTAAACTGAAATGTGATATCCTATTTTAGTATGGAACTAAGTGTAGGATGTTACAATAATAAAATGTGTCTGATTGATCATTTACAACCTATAAAGATTTAAAGGCTATACTTTGACCCTTGTTGACCTCATACTTAGGATAATGATTCATCAACAAGTTGGGGTTAACTTGAATAATATTTGTTGGAACATAAATAATATAAATTGTGTATCTATTAGTAGTTGTTAATAGTAATTTAGACTATTGTTATTATAGATTTTAATCGTTCAATGTATCATAATTCAAAACCAATTTCGGTTCAATATCAAAACTTATCGTAAGCTTCAGTGTCAAGTAAATAGTTAGATTTTCTACAAAATTGCATTGCATCAAGGCATGTTTCAATGCTGAAGTTAGTAGATAAGTTTAGAGGATCAAAAAATAAAGTATAGTACTAGTCAAAGAGAGCTCTCAAGTGGTGCTTTATATTGGTTTCTAGTAACGAGGAGTGGTCGAGTGTTGCTCAAACTTAAAAAGTTATCTGAATAATCGAACATTAACGTTAGTGCAATTTGCATTGTATTAAATTGATAGTACGATTTAAATAATATATCAATTGACAAGACACTCGAGTTGATATAGTATCGACAATGATGTGACGTTTAATCATCTATGTCTTAGACACTCTTATCAATTGTCAACTCAAAATGGGAGTGTTAGTTCTACCTGACTCGATCTTCCAAAAGATAGAAATGCTTGGATCCCATATTTGAGACGAGAGGCCACCCAACTTGATGTTCGTAATGTGAGGTTCCTTTCGATTCGGAGTTCCAACGAAAATTATGACATGGAGATTCTTATAAAGTCATATAAAACGTCTCCTTCGATATTTAAGCTAAATTTTAATCAAAGTTATTGACATTCTTGAAAAGATCATTATTTTTATAATTTCTTCATGTAACATTCAACAACTTCGAAATATTAAGTTAAATATTTCATTCTTAATGTAAAAGCGTTTTGGTAAGATGGATTGATTAGGGTTCGTATGTTAGACATTGTGAAGTAGATCCGTATTCAAGAAGAATAATTATTATAAAGTCATGATTTACGATTTAGTATGATACATTAGGTTTTATATTTGCATAAATTATTTAGATCAGCACTTGTGAGAGGATCTCAACTTTTCTAGCTATCGATTGTGTTATATCACATACCAGTCTTGCTATGTTTTATCCATTGTTCTATATAGCACATTATTGAAGCCTTTTAAGATGTTCATCATGCAGTTTAGTATTTTTGAAATTAGAAGTCAAGTTCCCATCATCATGCAGAATAATAAAGATGCAATATGAAGTAAGAATCAACTAATGGTGAGATAATATGATTGAAAATGATCAAGTGGTGTGTTCAGAATATGATCTTAGAGAAGAGCAGCAAATGCCCCTCACTTGTTGTCTTGACAGTCCACATGATAAATTTTCCTATTGGAATAGTATTTATTAGTAGATATGCCACTTGAGGAGGTGATTAATGAAAGTATCTTTGTCCTCCTTGTCTAATTCTAACGAGCAATTTACCATCTACATCATTTATCATGCATAATTTTGCAAAGATGCCTTGGATATTCTTCTCATGCATGCGTTTTGGTTGTAGGTTGTGACATAACATAAGGAGTATTATTCCTCATGAATTATGTTCCATGATGTCTACTGTAGTAGCTTTGGCGATGTCGCCCTACATATGTTTGATAGAGTTTTTATTGCATTAGATACATGTTATTTTGTTCCTTTTATTATCAAAAACATTATCTTCATTTCATATTTGATAGTTAGTGGATATAAATTAATTTTTGAGAATAATGGTTGTTCGATATTATTAGATGATGAGATCATCACGAAAGGAACATTGTATAATGGTTTATTTATGCTAGACACTGCTCTATATATCATGAATGTTTACTCCATTACCCATCTTGAGGTCCATCTCGCCTCTCTCTAGTCTCCTAGGTCTTGCCAGAATCTACAACGAATTGCATATATGATAAGCACTACCGGTATCCAATACCCATGTGTTATCATAAGAGTCTGACAAATGGAGACTGATCATGAATATACCTGAAGCTTCTCCAAGCTTCTGTTTCGCCCTTTCTGCAAGGTACTCTTTGCAGTTCCTCTTCCAGTGCCCATCTTTGCCACAGTGGAAGCACTGGCCTTTGTCCTTTGCTGGGACTTTCTTAACAACCTTTGCTTTACCTGGTTTGCCCTTGCCCTTTCCCATCTTAAGGGACTTTTCTGCTTTCCTTTTCTTTATAGTCTCACTAGTGTAGAGAACCGACTTCTCTTTCTTAATAGTACTCTTTGCCTCCCTCAACATATTAAGGAGCTCTGGAAGAGTCACCTTAAGCTTGTTTATATTAAAATTCATTATGAATTGTGAAAAGAAATCTAGTAGGGACTGAAGCACAATGTCCATACATAAGTTATCCTCTAGGACCATTCTTAGTCCTGTGAGTTTTTCTATCCACTCAATCATCTTTAAGACATGGTTCTGAACCAGTGTCCCCTTAGTCATAATAGCACGGAAGAGGCTCTTAGATATCTCATATCGCTAAGTCCTTTCCTGTTCCTCAAACAATTTACGGACATGTATGAGAATGGATCTGGCATCCATCTTTTCATGTTGTCTCTGTAACTCAGGAGTCATAGAGCCCAACATGTAGCACTGAGCAAGAGTGGAGTCATCAATGTACTTCATGTAGCGAGCGATCTCAAGGAATATGATCTTATCAACCAATTTAGACTCACCCTATGAAGAACTTTTTCCTTTTTATGGTGTATTAACACATGATATGTTTTGAACCAATCAATTAGTTTGATGATTATAGTTTGACAACCAAAATTATAATCCTTTAAACTACCACTTACTTGATTAAGACTTAATATATTACGAGGAATCTTAGCTTTGATATAGTGATACACCCTTTGGCTTGCCAGTTGTGAGAGCTTATGCTCAACTTGAAATCCTTTGTTTGATTGGGATGTCAACTCTTTTCAATAAAATATTTATCGAACAAAAAATAATATTGAATAATGAGAATATCATTGTTGAGATGTTTAATAAATAATATAGTGTCAATTTTAGTTTTTGAAAGATTATCTTGAATCAAGAAAAGAATAAATCCATAAGAGTTTGTTATAAACCATTGAAAATCTTAGACAATTTATAAATATGATCTAGATAAAGATTATTTTCAAACTTAGGTGGTTGTTCAATATAAACTTTTTCTAAAATAAAATTATTAAAAAAAATACTTTTAATATTTATTTAATTTTTTTTAAATTATGAAATATATATAGGTAATGAACATTCTTATAGCTTCAACTTAGTCACAAGAGTAAAGATTTCTACATAGTATTTTTTTTTAGTTGAAGTCTTTGGTCGCTAATCTAGACTGATTTCAAATCATGACATCGTCTTCATCTTACTTAATCTAAAGACTCATTTAGTATCAATTATAAAATAAAAAATAGGTTTAAAAATAAGTGATTAATCTTTAATTATTTTAAATTAATTTAGCACTTCATACATTGTCAAAATTTATAAGTTATCTTTAAGAGTATCATTAATGCATTTGGATTCAATTTGAGAAGAAAATTAATATTTACATAATTATCTTTAAAAAAGAATGAGCTTGAATATCTTTGATGTGTCCTCAATAATTGGCTCCCAGCATTTATATACTTTTATTCTTTGGTCAAAATTATATTGAAAATATATTTATCTAAGTTGCTTAGGGAATGAGGAAATTTTTTTTAAAATTTAATTTTTCAAGTTCAAAACAATAATCATCAAAATCATTTTCAATGATTATGGATCTTTTATTGAACACTTGATAAACTTTAAAATTACCTTAATTAGATTTAACATCAAACCTTCATAATATATCTTTGTTATTCAGAATAAAGTATATTACAATAAAAAAAATAAAATATTAATAATTAGGTTTTTATTTTTTTATTACTCATAAAATTTTTTTAGTAGATAAGATTTTATAAGGACCCTCTTTATGACATGACATGTCATGTTAATGATCAATCAATCAATCAAAAAATATTTAGGTATATTATGTTTATTAAGAATGTTTCTTATCATCTCTTGTAAACTCATATTTTTTTTCTTCTAACAATATTATTTTATTATAGATTTTTTGCATAAAAAAGTTATTGTTATACTTATTTAAATCATAAAATTATTAAAAAATCATAATTTTAAGATTAACCCCACGGTCACTTCAAATCGAGATAAAGGATGACAACACATGCAGCGAAATTAGATTAATTTTGATGATGTGGTATAGACTACTCCATTATATGCACTAAAGTAATTTATAATCGAGATTGATGTTGTGTTTGGTAACTCATTTTTTATCTTATATAAAAGTGATAGACGCATCAAAATTAGATTGATTTTGTTGAAGTGGTATAGGCTACTCATATATGCACTAAAGTGATTTTTAATTGACTTTGATGGTAAGTTTTCTAACTCCTTTCCTATCTTATATAAAAATGATAATCTCATATAAATCAAGATAAAGGATATGAACATGTGCATCGGATTGATCTTGATGATGTAGTATACACTACTCTATTATATGTACTATAGTGATAGACTCATGGAGGTATAAACCGAGATAGAGGATGACAATATGTGCAACAAAATTAGATTGATTTTAAAGATGTATTATATGCTAATCCATTATATACACTAAAGTAATTTTCAATTGGAATTCAAATTCATGTGATGGACTCATTAAGATACAAGAGAAGAGGATGACAACATCTGAATAGAGATTAGATTAATTTAATGATATGATATCTGCTACTCCATTATATGCGTAATTTAAGTGATTCACCAGTAGAGAGAGGAGTTATAATCTCTTTCGCATCCTATATATTTATCGTTAATAATAAATCTTGAATATACTTTCTTTGTGATAGGAAGAGACATGAAGATGTAAATGTTGCTTCCACAAAGTAGCTTAAAGTTCCTAGATTTTTGATGGAGAATCGATCGGCCAAGTATTTTAGAAATGCCTAAATCTTCAAAGGATCATTTCCTATGATAATAATATCATCCACATATACTAAAAGATATATTGTACTTCTATTGTGCTGGTAAATGAATAACGAGGTATCAGACTTGGAATTGATGAAGCCAATTGAGGTCAAAAACAAGCCAAGCTCGGTATACCAAGCCCTTGGAGCTTGACGAAGTCCATAAATAGCTTTTTGAAGTTTGCAGACATGCCTCAGATACTGAGGATGAACGAAACCAGGAGGTTGTTGTATAAAGACATCTTCAGTAAGTGACCCCTGTAAAAAGGTATTGTTAACATCCAATTGTCGTATGTGCCAGCCCTTTGAGATGGCCAAACTCAAGATAAGATAGATTGTTATGAGTTTAATAATGGGAATAAATGTCTCTATGAAGTCGACACCAGGTTGTTGATGAAACCCTTTAGCGACTAGACGTGCTTTATATCTAGCAATGGATCCGTTTGGGTTCCTCTTAATTCGAAAGACCCATTTACACCCGATGATATTTTGTATATGATGAAAGAGTACTAAGATCCATGTAGAGTTATGGAGGAGAGCATAATATTTGTCACATATGGCTTTACGCTAGTGAGAAGATTTTTGAGCTTGAGTGAATGTAGTGGGTTCACTGGCCTCAGTGGAGGAACTTGTTATAGCATGTAAGTCAAGGACTTGACGTGGTTTAAAAATACCACTTTTGGAGCGTGTTGTCATTGGATGTCTAAGGGGGATGGAAGTGGTAGATTATGTTGATGGTATAGCCAAGGGCGAGTCACTATCATGGACCGGGCCAACCGTCGACACGACAATGTCATTAGGTCTAGGAGAAGGTAAAGCCAGTGGCAATGTTGCCGAGGGTATTACTTCATTAATAGGAGAAACTTGTGAGGAAGGGAGTGGAGAAATAGAGGGAGTGAGAATCTGTTGAACCGGAGTAATGGTAGCATGCGGATCTTGAGGGTAAGGACTGGACGGTGTCATTGGAAGTTCGTGTGATGAGATCAAAGGGATATTCCAGTGATGTATGTTTATCGGAGTAACCTACATAGTAGGATTGTTTTGAAAAGGAAAGACAGACTCCTCAAAAATAACATGACGTGATATAAAGACTTTTTTAGTTTGGGGTTCATAGCATCGAAAAGCATTATGTTCAAGAGAGTAGCCTATAAAAGTGGAAGGCTTAGATCGTGGTGTTAGCTTATGTGAGATATAGGGACGGAGCCATGAATAACATAAATAGCCAAAAACTTTGAGTTTATGAATTTTTGGAAGCATATGGAATAATTTTTCAAATGGTGACTGGTATTGTAAGACTGGAGTGAGCATACGATTAATATGATAAACTACAGTTTGAAAAGCTACTGACCAAAAAGGTGGTGGCATGGATGCTTGATGTAGAAGGGAGAGACCAGTTTCAACGATATGCCGATGTTTGCATTCGGTAGAGCCAACCAATTGGGGAGTATGTGGGGGTAACTTGAGGTGTTGTATGCTACAAGTGAAGAGACAGGATGTGAGGGCTTGATATTCGCCTCCGCCATCAAAGTAAACTGTTTTAATAGAAGATTGAAAAAAATTCTCGACCAACTTTCGAAAGTTGGTAAATACTGTGGAAACATCAGACTTATGGTGGAGAGGATATAACCATATGTACTTAGTAAAATAGTATACAAAAATGACATAAAAGCAAAACTTATCAAAAGAAGGAATTGGGGCAGGGCCCCACACATCGGTCTAAATGATTTCAAATGATTTAGAGCAAGAAATGGAGGTTGTCCCAAAAGGTAGTTTATGACTTTTATTGCAAAGACAAGCATCGTAATGATTGACAATGCTATTGATTTTCAATGTAGGAAGAGAATAACGAGAAAGTAATTTTTACTGGATAAAAGGGGAGAGATGACCAAGACAACGATACCATACATCAACCAGAGCTGCGACTGAAGAGTGAGCAATAGGAAGGGTAATTTGCGAAGTGGATGGTCACTCATAAATGTTATCTTTATTCTGGCCCTAGACGAAAGATGCCCCTGTGCTTAAATCCTTGACAAGAAAAAACTTACGAAAGAATTCAATTGAGGTATTATTTTGTTTACAGAATTGAAAAACAGAAATGAGATTTCTTTTAATGTGAGGTGCACACAGAACATCATCGAGTATAAAAGTTGTGGTAATTGAACTAAGCATTGAGGAACCAGAATGAGTAATAGGAATTCTTTTACCGTCACCAATGATGATATCTTCATTCTCGTCATAGTTGTTGTGGATGGACAAGTTTTGAAGATCAGAGGTAATGTGATGAGAGGCGCCCGAGTCCATAATCCAATTAGGTTGGGTAGGAATTGGAGTAGCCATGAAATTCACTTGAGGCCACTGTGATGGAGCAGGGAGTCTGGGGCGAGACCGATAGACTTTTGTGGAGTGTTCGACTTTATCACATAGTTGGCAAACGACTCATTGGTGGCTTGTGAAGTCAGGACATGATGGCTAAGGATTATGAAAGTTACCACCTTGATATGGATAAGGGGGTTTTGGTCTGGGCCCCATAGAGCTAGGAGGCAGCTTAGCCAGATCGTTGTTGATGTGCTTATTGTACTGGTTACTCTTCCTCTTAGATTTTTGATTAACCTAAGCTGTAATAGGTGATCCAGGCAACCTATCATCACGCTTCAAGTACATCTCATAGTCGATCAACTTATCATAAAGTTCTTCGAATGATATTGGTGAGTCGCATACCCGAAGTACCGCTGTCAGTTCTTTGTACTCGCCTCCTAGGCCATTGAAGGTATGGATTAGGACTTCTTCATCACTGAGAGAATGATCTATCAAAGCTAAGTCATCGATGATAACTTTGATATTGTGTAGATAATCAGTAATAGTACTTCCCTTTTATTTCATTTTCATCAGATTAGAGAGAAGTCCGAGCATGCGAGTACACGAGCAATTTGCCAAAGTTGTTTATAACTTGCTGTTAGTTTGGCAAGTCCCATAGTCCCACATCGGGAAAATCAGACTTGTTGTCTCGTCTTGGAACTATAAATAAGGGCCTGAGCTTTGATGTTAGACACACCACGAGAAGTACCACAGACACCACAAGAAGTACAGCAGGCATCACAAGAAAACCTGCTTATGGTTTGAAGTCTTCTTGTTTAGGAAGCTGAAGGTGTTTTATGGCCTAGGAACATTTCCTAAGGCATTTGTAAGTGTCCCTCTTTTATAATAGTAATTTGCTCCTCTTTCTTCCATGGATGTAGGTCAAAGTCATTTGACCGAACCACGTATATCTGGTGTTCTGGTGTTTTTTTTGTTCTTGTCGCTTTTATTATTTCCGCTTTATTGTCTTTGTTGTGTTGCCAAAATTACCCTTTAGTAAATATCCTGGGGCTAGCTCTAACAAACTGGTATCAGAGCCTGGTTCTGGGATCTTTTGACAACAATGACAATATCAAAGATCGTTGTTGAGAAATTCGATAGAAATGTCAACTTCGACATGTGGCAACTCAAGATGGAGGCCATTCTGGTTCAAGACGGAGTTGATTTGGCACTTCAGGGTGCTGAGAACATTCCAGATGGTACGTCAAAGGAAGATCTTGCGGGTATGGATAAGAAGGCCCGATCCAGCATCATTCTAAATCTCTCTGACGAGGTTTTACGGGAGGTAGCTACGGAAACTACGACTAAGAGTATGTGGGACAAGCTTAAAGCCTTGTACATGAAGAGGACAGTGGAGAATCGTCTCTACTTGAAGCAGAGACTGTATATGCTTCGGATGATTGAAGGTACATCTATACTCTCGCATCTTGATAAGTTTGATTCTTTGGTTATGGATTTGGAGAATATAGATGCAAAAATTGATGATGAGGATAAGGCTTTGTTGCTCTTGTGTTCTCTTCCCCAATCTTTTAAGCATTTCCGTGATACTTTGATTTATGGAAAAGAAACAGTTTCGTATCAGGAAATTAAATCTGCACTAAAATCTAAGGAGCAAATAGACAGAGATATCACTGGGGAAAGTAGAGGAAATCAGGCTGAGGGTCTGGTTGTCAGGGATAAAATGGATAAAAGAGAATTTGACAGTAGTAGATCTAAATCTAGATCTAAATCCAGACATAGAAATTTGGAATGCAGATATTGTCATAAAATGGGGCACATTAAATCTGATTGCTTTAAATTGAAAAATAAATTAAAGCAAAAGGAAAAATTTGTTGAGAAAACTATTGAATCCGCTGAAGTTAGTGTAGCATCTGATGAGAATTTTGGAAATATTTTCTTTGCTACTGATGACAGGACAAAGTCTAAAAATGAATGGATTTTAGATTCAGGTTGTTCTTATCACATGTGTCCCAATAGGGATTTGTTTTCCACATATGAATCTTGTAATGGTGGAATTGTTTTGATGGGCAATAATGCCGCATGTGATGTTGTTGGTAGAGGAACAATTCGAATTAAAATGCATGATGGTATTGTGAGGACGCTCACTAATGTTAGACATGTTCCTGATTTGAAAAAGAATCTCATCTCTTTAGGCACCCTAGAGGCCCTTGGGTGTAAATACACAGCTGAAGGTGGAGTTATGAAAGTTTCTAGAAGTGCTCTTATTGTTATGAAAGCTTGTAGGTCTGGTAGCTTGTATATTCTGCAGGGAACTACTGTCACAGGTTCAGTTGCAGTTTCGTCATCATCATTGTCTGATTCTGACATCACCAAATTATGGCATATGCGTCATATGAGAAATATTCGACCACCACAAAGGTATGCAAATTTGGTTGCATATGCTTTGTCTGTTGCAGAAGAAACAAGTGAAGTTGGTGAGCCTACTTCCTATTCAGATGCAATTTCTTGTGATAATTCCGCTAAGTGGTTGATTGCTGAAGGAAAAGTCCTTGTTCAAAAAATTCATACGAAGGACAATCCAACTGATATGTTTACGAAGCCTCTTCCGGTTTACAAGTTCAAGAAGTGCTTGGACTTGGTTGGTGTTCATTGTTGGTGATTGCCCGTTGGGGCTTTTGTGAAGAAGGTGGAGCAAGTTTTGTTGGGACATGCCAAGGTGGAGATTTGTTAGTTTGGCAAGTCCCATAGTCCCACATCGGGAAAATCAGACTTGTTGTCTCGTCTTGGAACTATAAATAAGGGCCTGAGCTTTGATGTTAGACACACCACGAGAAGTACCACAGACACCACAAGAAGTACAGCAGGCATCACAAGAAAACCTGCTTATGGTTTGACGTCTTCTTGTTTAGGAAGCTGAAGGTGTTTTATGGCCTAGGTGTAGGGAAATCATGGGGGGCGACATCATATGCGCAGCGGAAGAACAAGAAAACAAAAATCCCCGATTCCCAAAAAGATGTTCGTCGTCGTGCGAAGATTGGTGCGCAAAATCCGCAAAACACAAAACTGCGTATAGAGATTGTGTTACCTAGGGAGATCGTATATCCCTGTTTCCTTGCAGATCCTCAGGAGAGGGTGAAGGAGGTCAAGCGTCCTCCTCTCTAGCGGTGATCCACACAGCAGGGTTGCGACGACGCTCCTCAAAACTCCAGGCCTACTCTGAGGTGGAGAGGGAGAGGAGAATAGGAAGGGCAAGCAAAGACTCTAGCCTATGAGGCTGTGAATCCCTCCTATTTATAGAGATCCCGTGTCAAAACCCTAATGGGTCCTTTCCCTAGTGGGTATTGGATCTGCATCCAATAAGACAAGGGCTCCGTCGGATATCTCATATCCGAACCTCTACTCATCGCAATGCCTACCATATGTGTGTGACCCTCTAGGCCCAATATCGAGCTGGCCGTGAGTCATACCTGTCAGAACTCCTTCTAACTAAGTGAATTATTATCTCTGTAATAATTCACTCGACTCATCGACTACGGAAGTACTAGGCCACTACGCCGTAGTCCCCAGACGATACAGGGGAATCCAATCTATTGGACCTGTCTGTCCTCAGTTACCATGTACCTATAGTCCCTCATCCATCTAATATCCCAGAGACCGTATATCGAGCATGGTGCTGTCAGACCCATACGGTTTCTACTTGAGTCTCGCTCTAATCGGATTCTCCCGGAGAACTCTTTCTCTCTCAACCCGAATGACCCTGGCCAGGGATTTGTCTGAGCAAGAACACATGGGATATTCCTCTCATGATACCGAGAGTGGATGATCCTCTATCGACACTCAATAGCCCTCGTAAGGTCGACTACCACTCCCAATGACCAGCTGTACTAGATCTGGGAACAGCCAAACCTATAAGTCTGGTATCAAAGAGTGGAGCACTCATACAGGACATCCTTGGTGTCTCAAGTCTAAGAACCAGATACACCACTAGGACTACGGAATCGTTGTCTGACAATAAGGCATCATCAACCATCCAGCATTCCGTAAGCGGATCAATCAGTGAACTCATTCTCCAATGAGCACCTGTACTGTATCCCTAGTGTCCCTACACGAGCAGCTATGAGACCAGCTGCATCCATCATATGGACGGGTATACAGCACACCAGTCTATCCGGTTATCACGATGTCCCTCTCGAGTAACCTATGACCGGGATTATTTAGGATATGTGTTTAAAGGTGAATCGATCTCATTATCGTGATCTCATCACGATCCGATTCCCATTGCACAAATCCAACGACATCACAATACATATGCATTTATGCAATAGTTATAAAGTGATATACGCCAAAAATATAATAAGCAAAAAGATTCTGTATCAAGTCACACGTGCCATCACTCACGTGATTGGCTTGCTGGGCACTTATGACTAGCACTAGGAACATTTCCTAAGGCATTTGTAAGTGTCCCTCTTTTATAATAGTAATTTGCTATCTTTCTTCCATGGATGTAGGTCAAAGTCATTTGACCGAACCACGTATATCTGGTGTTCTGGTGTTTTGTTTGTTCTTGTCGCTTTTATTATTTCTGCTTTATTGTCTTTGTTGTGTTGCCAAAATTACCCTTTGGTAAATATCCTGGGGCTAGCTTTAACACTTGCACCATACTTCTGTAGCAATCGTACATGAGGATATCAGCGTAGCAATGGATCCAGCAACGGAAGCTTGAATAGCTTGGAGGATGAGGCGATCTTAACGTCACCATAGTTTGTGGGTTGGATTTGGCACTGGACTGGGTTCGCCTGGGATGTTGATCATTTCAGGTGGACACTGGAGAGAGTCATCAATGTAACCTAGGAGATCATAGCCAAATAGAAGATTAGAAAGTTGTGCCCGCCAAGATGCATAGTTGCCGCCTTTGGATAATTTGAAGGGAATGAGTGCTGCAGCATTGATGGTGATAAGACTTTGAGAAGTGCTAAGAGTCCCTACAGAAACAGAGACAGGAATATCTGAAGAAAAAAATGAAGACATCCCAGATATTTTGTGGCGATTTAAGTGATCTTTACAGAAGATGTAAAGATATAGGAGGGAAGGAGGAGGAGAAAAGTATATCGATGCACTGTAGAGGAGGTTGCAGCGATGCACTGCAGAGGAGGCAGTAGGAGGCTGCAGCGATGGGTGAGGAAGCTACAGAGAAGGCTACAGCGATGCACTGTAGAGGAAGCTACAACAATGAGGCTACAGCGATGCACTGCAGAGGAGGCTGCAGTGATGCACTGTAGAAGAGGCTGCAGCAATGGGCGAGGAAGCTGCAGCGATAAGCGAGAAATCTGCAGCGATTAGGTGAAAAAAAAAATCTGCAGCAATTACAACTGCTGAAGCTTGCTATGGCAGTAAAGATTGTTGTGGCAGAGAAATTGTTGTGGCAGAGGGAAGCAGCTGCAGATGGAAGCTATAAAAACTACAATTGTTCCTGTTACCGTAGGAAGGCAGTGATGGCTATGGCAGGAGGTGACTGCTTTGTTGCTTTGGATTAATGTTGCCGAGGTGCGCCGAGGTAGAGGAAATGACAGGCGGCTACTAGCTAAGGTAGGAGAACACTACGAAACAGGGTAAGCAGTGTCGGCGTCGAGCACCTCGACGAGGTTGTGCAGCAAGGATGGCGACAGCAGCACTTCTCGCTCAAGTGAGATGTGGGAACGAGGAGGAGAGATCGTTGGCCAGGGAGCAGTTGCGAGGACGACGGCCACCATGGTAGTGTAGGCGAGGTTCTTGTGAGGGTAGGAGGTGGCCGAGCAGTCTCCGACTCCGAAATAGGAAGTAGCGACGCCGGAGGAGAGGTAAGCAGCAGCACTACCCTTTCCAACTGAATAGAAAAGAGGAGCAGTAGAAGGCTTCGGCAGAGCTGCCTACATCCGGAAGGGAGAAGGCTTTGATACCATGTAAAGAATTAAACAAAGAAGATAGAAAGATAGAAATTGTAGAAGAAACTATGAAATGCATGAGATGTAATTGTCTAATTCATTTAGATAGTGAACTCTTGATAGCTATTTATACACATTCAAAAGGGAGAATTTTTCTCAACTGCTTAGAGATTTCCTCAACTGCCTTTAGAAAATCTTATCTGCTTATGCACTAACATGACTTTTGTTCAAGATTGATCTGATAGAGTATGATAGTATATATATCAAAATTAGATTGATTTTAACGATATAATACATACCACTCCATTATATGAATTGAAGTGATAGACTTGGAGATACAAGTTGAGATAGATGATGATAATAAATGTATTGAAATTAGATTAATTTTGATGATGTGATACACACTACTCTATTATGTGCACTAGAATGATTTTTAATTAAGATTGATGTGATAAAAGATGATCGAAATTAGATTGATTTTGACAATGTAATATAATACATTACTGATTATATGCACTAAAGTGATTTTTGGAGCAGAGTTGTTATCAAACTCCCTTAAATCATCAAAATTATAAAAATTATGACTTTTAACTTCACCTTTTCTTGAAAAGATCATAAAAAATTTTATATTTTAAATATTTTAAAAATTTTATAAATTATTTAAAATAATTATTTTTATATACCAAGAAGTATATTCAAAGTATAGGCTCTCACTTGCTATTTTCTCCCTACTATTATTCTAGCTTTTGCCCGTACTCTTATCTCTCTCTCAAACCTTTTTTGTCCTTATCCTTGTAATCCGAAATAAATTTTACTTTAATCTCTCTGTATTCAAAAGGAACTATCGTGCTCGACCACCCCACCAACCTTCATGGCATTATAGAGGATGACAACACCTATTGAAATTAGATTGATTTTGACGATATGATATACATTACTCTATTATATGCACCATACTACATTAATATCCATTGGTACATCTGTTGATTCCTTTCATTTCTCACACGGAAGTGAATTTATTGTTCTAAAACATTTTAGGTTGCTTGTTCTTTCTTGTATTTGAAGTTGTTTAACACTCCCTTTTTTTTATATTTGATATCCCTATTTACTTGATTCTCTCTTGAAGTAACATTTTTAAGTGTTTTGAATGGTCAATATGTTAGTTATTAGGGACTAAATTACTATTATTTTAAACTTTAAAAAATTTTAATTTTTTTTATTAAGAAGAGAGAAATATGAAAAAACTTATTCAACCAAGAAATCAATACAGATAATAGCACAAGTAAATATAAAATAATAAATTAATTTATAAGTTCAATCATCCTAATCTATATCATTCCTTTTGATATCAAGCTTGATAGCAACAAAATATAATAAATTGTATATCATATGTCTATTATTTTTCATATCTAATTTAATGGATATGGTCATTATTATATTGATAGACTTAATATTAACTATGTTGAATATGATCAAAAGTATATTTAGTTGGACTGATAAAAATTATATCATTTAATTATTTGATTTGTATAATGAGAAAAAATTTAATTTTTTACTTATTGTCTTAACAAAATATTCATATAAAGCTCATTCGTAAAACAAAAAAAATAATATCATTAAAATAAATTTAAATAATAAAAATATCATCATTATAATACTTAATAAATAATATGGTATGAATCTTATCTTTTAAAATATTATCTTGAATCATTATATACTCATTTTCTTTTATTATTTTATATTGTTTCAGTTTAAACATCCGCCAATATAAGAAGAAAAAAGTAATTGTATCATTTTGCTTATAATATATAAAAAGTATGCACGCATCCTTTTATGAGAGGAGATTTAGAAATATCTAACAACAAGATAGGAGTATATTACGACACCACCCACTCCGTATCGTCACATCTGTGGCTGCCTGTTCGAGTCGGCCACAACCGGAACCCTGCCGCCGCGCGGCACACGCCGGCGGTGCCTCCGAAACCTCAACCGCCCCGTCTCCCCGAACCTCTTCTTCTCCGTCTCCACGATGTCGCACTCCGGGAACGGCGCCGGGTACCGCAGTCGGTCGTAGCAGACGGAGTAGCTCATGTACTGCCTCCGGAAGGCGCGCATGGCCCGCCGCTTCTCCGGGGTCATGACTGCTAGGCCGGTGGCCGCAATCTCAGCCGCCGCCGCGGGGCAGCCGCTCCGGGTCGTCGGCACCTGCTGGATCGGGTCTAAGCGGCAGCCGAGGAGGGTGAGGTCGGCGAACGACGACACGAACGGGGCGTACTTGTAGTTGACCTTGTACCTGCCGCCGGAGGTGGCCCAGTTTGACGCGTCCCAGATGGTGGCGTACAGCGACATGGGCTTCGACGGGTAGTCGCCGCCCATGGCCTCGGACCGCCGCACCTCGCGGATAGGGGTGTCGTCGACGTAGAAGCTGGAGAAAGAGTGAGAGGGAGATTAAGGAGTAGCATTACTGCATGATACACTGTTGTCGAAACAGAGGAGGGGCGTACATGATGTTGTCAGCAGTCCAGAGGATGGAGTAGCGGTGGAAGTCGGCGGTGGGATCGAAGGGGAGATAGTAGCGCTCCTCCCTTCCGCGGCTGGTGCTCCCATTGCCGTACACGTTGGTCTGCACCCTCCACTCTTTGCCGCGGATGTTCCCCAAGAACTCGAAGTCGAGCTCGTCGTGGCTCTTCTCGAACACGTCCCCGTTCGACGTCTGCATATGGCCACAGCGGAGACGTCCAAGTCAAGGGTCTAAAGCCAAGCGCATGCAGGTGCAATGTCTTACGTAGAAGGCGACCACCACTCCCGCCGTGTAATCCGATGGCAGCTTGATGGAGGCGCCGAAGAGTCCATGGTGATACATATCCGACGATATAAATCCCGATCCTGACACAAATAAGATCGAATCAAAGCCTGCACAGCTTGCCGTATAGGAGGAGGGGGGAGTTCACCGGAGTAACGGTCGAGGAGGAGGCTGACGCTCCTGCCGTCCGCGGACCGCACGAGGTTGCCTTTGCCGAAGAGCGGGGCGTATCCATCGTCGAACGCCAGGGTCGTCACGTTGACGGATGTAGCCGCGACCACGGCCGTCGAGACCAGGACGACAACGGCGACAGCGGCGGACAATGACGGCCGCGTTCCGCCATCCATCTCTCTTCTCTCGCTTTCTTCGCTGTTCGCTCGTTCCTTCCTTCTCTCCTAGCGGCGACGGAAAAAGGGGACAGAGGACCGAAGGGTTCTTTGTGGAAGAAACGAGAGGAACACAATCTTTCTCCTCTGTGTTCGAGATCGAGGAAGCAACGAAGTGGGCACGAATGAGGACCGGAAGAGGAGGAGATGGTGTTCTTGTTGAAGTGTTGGTGAATGGAAGGGGTTGTTTGACCGGGTCGCATGCATTAAGCGTTGGTGGAATTCATTACCGGTTCTTGGAACCTCCTTCCGCCATTGATCTTCTTTTATTATGCGGAATAATTGCAAACTAATTCTTAACTTAGACGACACAAATATATATATATATATATATATATATATATATATATATATATATATATATACACACACACACTTTTGTAACATAAGACTATTAAATATGTCATTATAGTTAATATTAAACTGTAATAAATTTAACACTCCTTTAAATATGAGTATTTTAATTAAAAAAAGCTTTTATTGTCGGGCTTTTATCTAATGGTCTCATAATTGGTTTTTATGTGAGAGCGATCCTTTTTCGTCGTTTTAATGAAAATACCTTTCGTCACAGCCGTCGTCCCTGACCTCCGACACACCGCCGCCACCACCTCCTCCGTGACTTCCCACTTTCCCACAGCTTCTAGCGTCGCCACCACCACCCCGCCCTTCACCAACTAACTCCCTCCATCTTCGACACGGCCTCTGTGCAGCCCCTCCACGACCTCCGGCTCCCCACTCTGTCTTCCAACGCCAACGCCACTGCCCATTGGGTGACCGATGGCCTTGGCATAGTAGAAAATATCATTGTAGAGGGACTTGGGTGCCAAAGAATACTGTTATGGTTTGCCAGTATGTTGGTGGTGATCATGAAAATATTCAGATGCTTGGCAGCCTTGAGCATGAACAAATGCTACTGGTGTCTATTATAGTGAAGCCAAAACCTGCAAACACAGAAGATGGATCGAACGAGTCATCGCAGAACCCTTATTTATTGGCTCACAGTTCTTAGGGAAGAGGATCTCCAACTTGTTATTGTTAATGTGGAGATCGATGATGGAAGTTTAAGTCTGAAGAGCTTTTAAAAGGTTAGTACAAGACTTATCGTTGGCCTTAATAGAGATGATATTAGATAGGTGATCTTAAAGCCTCGGATATAGAAATGGGTCATCTTTTTTCTGATGACTCGATCATTAAGGATGTTGATGAGAACTTAGGACGGGGGATAGGGGGTCACCTTGTCTGATCCCCTTACTGGAATCCAGTAAACCATTATGTAGGATAGTTGTTAATGATGCATAGAACAAATGGGTTGAAATGTAGGATAAAAGTCAATCAGCGAAGCCGGAGGGAAATATGATAAAAGCTTTGGCTTGATAGGGATGAGAGGGATTTACCGTTGGCGTTAAACATAAAGTGAGAGAGTTCATAAGCAATGGTGATGTTGTCATTGTCATGAATGAAGAGACCGGGGATGAATGTAGATTGGTTTTGGGTTATAAGTTTGAAAAGAGAGTTCATAGTTAGCACTTTATCAAGATGAGTAAAAATATGAGAATGACCAAGTGGATATTACATAGGTATAGCAAGAGCTCAAGAAATCGATATCGGTGAGATTATAGTTATAAATAAAATCTCTAAATGAAATCGTAAAAGAACTTGGTGAAAACTGTTTGCCACCATATTTCTCAAAAGCTAAAAGAGTATAGTTGTAATCACTGTATAACAACTAGGGGATATCAGGAAATTGAAGATCGAAGAGACGAAGACTAGCTTTAGTATTAGCATAAATAGTCAATAGGGAGGCAAAACTTATTATTCTATTATTAAATGAATAGCTTGTTAATCTGTACTGATGGTATACAATTTGATGATATCGTAAGTGTTGAATCTCGGATTTTGATGATGAAATCAATTGATAAATTATTTGATCTAATTTGTATTGAGATAAGTATACAGGATTAACTACGATAATGGTAAGGCATAAATTAGATAATGAACCGGAGTCGAAGATATAGACGATATACCAGAAGTGTGTCGAGAGCTCGTCGAGATTTCGTCGGAAGATCACCGAGAGTTCGTCGGGTGTTCGTTGAGGGTTTGTCATGAGTTCGCTGAGAGCTCGCCGGAAAACTCGTCGAGAAGTTGATCGGATGATCGTCGAGAGAAAACTCAACATACCAAACAGAGATTGCTTGTCTTAATTGTAGTTAGTACATTAGTAGAGTTAGGATTGAGAGGTCTGAATTAGGTCGGTTTAACAACCCATTCAGCACATGAAGTCACGGTCGATGGTGGCATCGCTTGGGGCTCGATCTCCTAAATATTCTAGGTAGTGGTACCATCGGTAATTAATGTTGTTAAGCGGTGGTACCACCTAGTGTCAGCTTATAGGTGATAGTATCGCCCAATAATAGCGATGGTACCGTTAGTACCCCGAAATCCAGAGATGTGATACTTTTTGGCCCAAATTCCGAAGCCACTAGGGCATATAAATACCCCACCCTATATAAAAGTGTATGAAAGTGTGAACATACTCTTAAATTATTGGGGTGCTAAAAGTATTGTAAAAGTACAAAGAGTCCTCCTCTCTTTCTAAGTGTTGAGATCATTCAAGAGATGTATGAGGCTTGTAAGAGTTATCTCCTAAACCTGTGAAAAGGATAAAGCGATGTAAAGAGGTGGTTGGTCTTCGCATATTGAAGGAAGACTATTAAAGGATGCTAGTGACCTCGATGGAAGAGGAATCAGAAGTGGATGTAGGTCATAATGACCGAACCACTATAAATTTTGGTATGCTCATTTTCATTTTGCTTTTCATCACTATCATTACTTTCTTAGATAACTACTAGTTCTTTCATTCTAAAGTCAAGAACTTTTTGAAATCGATTTTCGACGAACGAAATATTTTACAAACCGATGATTTGCTCTATTGCACTAATTCACCCCCCCCCCCCCCCCCCTCTTAGTGTCGCTCTTAATCCTAACAATTGATATCAGAGTCCGGTCACTCTCGTTTAGTTTGAAACCCAAGAGAGATAATAGTTACCGACAATCAAGAGGGTCATTCAATTACACGTCCTCCCATGTTCAATGAGACAGATTACACATATTGGAAGATGAGAATGAGGATCTTTCTAATTTCAATGGATTTTGAGTTATGGAACCTTATGAAAAATGATTTTCAAAAGTCTTCTCTTCCAATGAATAATTGGAATGAGTTGAAGAAGAAGACTTTCGTTTTAAACGTCAAGGCTATGAATGCCTTGTTTTGTGCTTTAAATAAAAATGAATTCAATTAAGTGTCTATTTGTGAAATGATTTTTGATATTTGACGCATACTTGAAATCACTCACGAAGGCACTAGTAGAGTAAAGGAGTCAAAAATAAATATTTTAGTTCATACTTATGAATTATTTCGGATGAAGCCAAGTGAAACTATTGTCGATATGTACACCCGTTTTATAGATGTCGTCAATAGTTTAAAAGCTCTTAGCAAATATTTTTTGAACTTTGAACTTGATAATGAAATCTTGATATTTCTTCCAAAGAGTTTGACCCTAAAGTAACGACCATTCAAGACGTCAAGGATTTAAATAATTTTCCTCTCGAAGAACTTATTGGGTCACTAATGACCTATGAAATAATTTATAACGCTCATGAAGAGCTTGAGAACAACCCAGGAAAGATATAGCACTAACAACTCATGAAGACCACTTGAAAGAAAATTCAAGTGATAAGGACTTTGATAATGACTTAACACTCTTGACAAGAAAGTTCAAAAAGTTCATAAAAAAGAATAAATTTAAAAATGACACTAAAAATAAAATCGAACCCAAGAAAGAACAAGTAATATGCTAGGAATGTAAAAAGCTGAGACATTTCAAAAGAATGTCTCTAAGCAAAGAAGCAGCAACCAAAGAAGAAGAAAGCTCTTAAAGCAACTTGGGACGACTCAAGTGTATTTGAAGAAGAGGAGCCAACCAACACAGAGCAAGTTGTTCACTATGCACTAATGACTATCGGAGATGAGGTAAGTAGTTCGTTAGATGCAAATTTATTTTTCGACGAGCTTTTAAGTACTTTCATGAATTGTTTGATGAATATAGATTTTTGAGAAAAAAGTATAACTATTTGAAAAAGGATCATGCCATTCTAAATGTTGAATTTGAAAAACTTAAGCATGACAATCCTTCTTTGCCTCCACGTACTAAGTATGAACACTTAGAGGCACTTAAGAAGGAAAACTTGTTACTCAAAGAAACATTAGAAAAGTTTGAGATGGCAGCAAGTCTTTGAACATGATCCTTCCTAATAAGGGTCATATTCATAGAAGAGGCAGAATCATATTTGTGAGTAGCTCTTATCAAAATCCAACTACCTTTATTAAAGGCTCTACCTTGCATATATCACCCCACACCAAATGTAACTTTTATTACAAACTTGGACATGTTACCTATAAAAGTTTACTTAAGAGATATAATTCATACAAATTGATTTGAGTTTCTAAAGAAATCATAAAAAACTCTATGCAAAACGATAAGTTGAGTAGATCAATTTTTGAGGTACCCAATGTCAAATGGCTACCTAAAAATTACCATCTTTTGTAGAAATATTTATCATCACAAGCCAGAGCAAGAGATAGTGCCTTGATAGTGGATGCTCAAGGTACATGATTGGAGATTCATCTCAATTATCTAAGTTCACTAGTCTAGACGAAGGGGATATCATATTCGGAGACAACAACAAGGGTAAATTCATTAGCAAAGGAACCATACATAACAAATCCAACTTTTTGATTAAAGATATATTATTGGTTGATGGCTTAAAGCATAAACTTGTGAGTATTAATCAATTATGTGATAAAGGATACATCATTAGGTTTGAATCCAATGCTTGCATTATTGATAAACTATACAAAAATACATCTATGATTGTCCTAAAACAAAATAATGTATACACTATCGACATTGATGATCTTTGTAATAAAATATATTTTTTGATTTTAAATGATGATGCTTAGCTTTGGCATAGGAGATTAGGTCATGCTAGCATGAAACTAATCTCTCAAATCTCATCTAAAGAACTTGTAAGAGATATTCCTAACATTAAGTTCATTAAAAACAATGTGTGTGATACATGTCAACTAGAAAAATAAATAAAAGATAGTTTCAAACCAAAGAATCAAATAAGTACCTCTAGACTATTGCAATTGATATATATGGATTTATTTGGACCAATTGATATATCAAGCCTATGAGATAGCAAATACGTTTTTGTAATTATGGACAATTATAGTAGATACACTTGGACATACTTTTTAGCACACAAAAGTGATTGTTTTAGGTATTTTTTAAAGTTTTATAAACTTGTTCAAAATGAAAAAGGCTTTATGATTTCATCGATTCGGAGTGATCACAATAGCGAATTTCAAAACCATGATTTTTAAATTTTTTATGAATCTAATAGATACAACCATAATTTTTTTACTCCGAGAAATCCTCAACAAAATGAAGTAGTAGAAAGAAAAAATAGAAATTTACAAGAAATGGCTAGAACCATGTTAAATGAACATAGTCTACCCAAATATTTTTGGGTCGAAGCCGTTAATACGACATGCTATATTATGAACAGGGTTTTAGTAAGGCTATTACTTTTCAAAACTCCTTATGAATTATGGAATAACAAAAAGCTTAGCGTTTCATATTTTAAAGTTTTCGGTTGTAAATGTTTTATCTTAAATAAAAAAGATATCTTAGGAAAGTTTGATATAAAATCCAATGAAGGGATTTTTCTTAGTTATTCTTCTATTTCTAAAGTCTTTCGTATCTTTAACAAAAGAACTTTAGTTATAAAAGAATCTATTCATGCTGTCTAAGTTTTCGAATTTAAAAAAAATGAGTTTGATGATGATCTTAATTTTGATGCTTTGAATTTAAATGAACCCTCTCCTCTACCTAGCAACTTGGATACATCTTCTTCCGAAACATCCTTACCCAAGGAATAGAAGTATGTAAATGCTCATCCTAAGGAGCTAATCATAGGAGATACATCAAAAGAGGTTCAAACTCGTTCTTCTCTTAAAATTTTTTGTTCCAATGCCACTTTTCTTTCTTAAATTAAACATAAATGCATTGAAGATGCCTTGAAAGATGATTCATGGGTCATCACAATGCAAAAAGAGTTGAACCAATTTGAAAGAGACGAGGTGTGGAAGCTTGTTCCTAGGCCAAATGACCATTTAGTTATTGGTACTAAATGTGTCTTTCATAAACAAGCAAGATGAATTTGATATTGTGGTTATAAACAAGGCTAGATTAGTGGTCAAGGGTTTTAACCAAGAAGAATGTATTGATTATGAAGAAATCTTCGCTCTTGTGGCGAGATTAGAAGCCATAAGGATGCTCCTTGCTTATGCTAGTAGTAATAATTTTAAGTTATTTTAAATGGATGTTAAAAGTATTTTTCTTAATGACTTTATTTCCAAAGAAGTTTATGTTGAATAACCTCCCGGATTTGAGAATGATAATTTTCTTCTTAATGGCTTTATTTCCGAAGAAGTTTATGTTGAACAACCTCCCGGATTTGAGAATGATAATTTTTTGAATTGTGTTTAAATTGACTAAAGCTCTATATGGATTAAAACAAGCCCCAAGGGCTTGGTACGAGAGACTTAACTCCTTTCTTATCTAAAATAATTTCTCTAAAGGCAAGGTCGATTGTACATTGTTTATTAAATATTTTGAAAATAATTTTTTTATTATTCAAATTTATGTTGATGATATTATCTTTTGTTCTACAAATGAATCTTTATGTGAATCATTTGCGAAGAGTATGAGTCTAGAGTTTGAAATGAGTTTAATAGGGGAACTAACTTTCTTTATAGGCTTACAAATCAAACAACTTAGTGATGATATTTTTCTTAATCAAACAAAATATATATTAGACTTGGTAAAATGGTTTAAAATGGATAGTTTAAATGCTATCAATATTCCTATGAGTACCTCCACTAAGTTAGACATTGACGAAGGTGGAGAAAGCTTTGATCAAAAAACTTATATGGGTATGATAGGTAGTTTACTATGCCTCACCGTAATTAGACCGGACATTATTTTTAGCATAAGACTTTGTGCTAGGTTTCGATCTAACCCCAAGCAATCTCATTTAAAAGTTGTTAAAAGGATTTTTAGATACCTAAAAGAAACTCCTAATATAGTATTATGGTATTTAAAATCTAAAAACTTTGAATTGCTTGGTTATGTGGATGCTGATTTCGCTAGCTGCCAAATAGATAGAAAAAGCACATCCGGAATATGTCAATTTTTAGGACACACACTTATCTCTTGGCTTTCCAAGAAACAAAATTCGATTGTACTATCTATAACCGAAGCTAAGTATATAGCAATAGGTGCATGCTGTACTCAAGTTATATGGATGAAAAATAGTTTATAGGATTATGAAATTCACCTGAAAAACATACCTATAAAGTGTGATAACACTATTGCAATATGCTTAATAAAAACTCATATTCAACATTCTAGAATTAAACATATTGATATTATGTATCACTTTATATTAGATTATGTTAATAACTATAACATATCTCTAGAATTTATTGATATAAAACATTAATTAGTTGATATTTTTACAAAACTCTTGATTGAGGAATAATTTGATTTTATAAGAAGAGAATTAGGTATGTTAAATTTCCCTGATACATAAGTTCCTCTTTAAAATTTTCTTCGGATTTTCTTAATTGAGTTCTATTTTTCAAGATCATTCACTATAATTTTTCACTTGAGATAAGATTTGAAGCATGAATTTATGGTATGAACCATATGAATTCTTTCATACAAATTTTCTCCTCTTACAAAAGTATAACTTCAAAAATCTTATATGATGTTTGTGTAAATAAGTGTGTGCACCAAATAATGATAAAGATCTTACGTGTTCGAACACACAATGTCGGCACCACACCACAATGTAGCAAGTACTCACTACCTATAGGCAGTGGCATCGCCTAGCTAGCAGTAGCACTGCTAGTGCTCTTTTGTTGTAAGCAATGGCACTACCCGCAACTCAGCACTATAAAACCCAAGTTAGGCTCAGCGGTAGAACTGACCCTAACTCACTCTACACCTCTCTATAGAGCCCCAAATTCCTAATTCCTCTTGTTCTCCCTATAGTAACTCAAAAGAATCCTCATCCTTTACTAAATCAAGGATCAATCTCAAACCCCCCTTTTGGTGATCACAAGAAGGTTAAAGGTAATCCCTAAACCAAATCGTTTCCTTCTTTGCATTACTTATACTTGCCTCTCATTTATTCTTAATAAATGTAGTATCCATGACTTCTAGAAGATCCTCAAGGGATAGAGGGAAGAGGAGATTAGATGTAACCTACGACTCCCTACTTTTTGATTCTCCTCAACATGCTCTTAAATTTCCAACCATAGAAACTAGAAATGTTCACAAGGGGAAATACGTAAATTTAGAGGAATTGAGCAATTTGGAACCAATTTAATGGTTTGCTAACCTAGATATCCTCTCAATCTTTCAAATAAGTGAACATATCTATCCTAGACTTGTTAGATTATTTTATAACAACTTGTATGTGGATGAACACGATAGGGTCTCAGCTTATCTCTTAGGACATCATATACCCAGTACGGATAGCATAATTTGTAACCTCATAGGAATTACTGAGAAAAAGAGAGGTTGTTACTTTAGAGGTCAATGGGACGAAGAATCAGTTGGAACCACTTATTCTGATGCCTTAGATACAATTTTTGGTAATTTAAACATGTCTATCCTTCCAAAAAGCTATGAGCACTTACTATCTTTCAACACCGAATTGCTTCATCACATTTTGATAAGTATTATACTCCCAAAACAGTATAATCATGATGAAATTAGCCAAATAAAATTAGAAACGATGTATTGGATTATGAAAGGACATTACAATTATTTTGGTTACCTAATACAACAAAACATGATTGAACTATCAAAAAAGGACATGATGCTTCCATATGGTGGCTTGATCACTAGACTGATCCATGCATATGACATAGTCATTCCACCTGATGAAGAAATCTTGAAACTAGATAGGTTCAACATCATAAATAAAAACATGTTAAGATGGTTAAGATGTATAGTCATAAATGAGACTTGGACTAGATTACCTAAAAGGACTGACCCCCTCTCACCAGATCCAGAACCTGAAACATTAATATTTAGGGAACATCAATTTTCTCCTACTGGTCCCTTTGAGGCAACTCCTCCAACAGAGCAAGCACCCTCCTCCTACGACATAAGTACTCGAATGGATCAATTTGAACAATGTCAAGATCAAATTATAACTGAGTTGCAGCAGATTCATCGGTAACTTAATACTTTGTTTAGACATTTTGACTTATCACCACCTGAATAGCTAATGCATGTCTTTGTACTGATGACAAAGGGGGAGAAGTTGATGGAATTTCTCACCTCAATGATGTGAACTTTTGATGTTGTATTCACTTTGATGTTATATTCACTTTGATATTATATTCACTTCGATGTTGAATTGATGTTGTGATTTCTTTAATATTGATAACTTTTGATGTTGTGATCTCTTTAATGTTGATAATTTTTAAATGTTACTATACAATGATGCAATATCATATTCTTAATATTGTGAACTTTTGAATGCTACCATGCAATAGTCATAAAAGTTATATCATGATGATGCTTCATGTAAGTAGTAATGTAAGGTTATGCCCGAATCATTTTATCATGTATGAATTGATAAAATTATGTATTTAATATCTTGATAACTTGAAACTATAATGATGCACAATTAATTTCTAATTAAAATCGATTAAAGCTTGAATTCAAGATCGTGAATTCAAGTTTGTATTCTCTTAAGTATGATATATAAATAGGGAGAGTCAAAGTTAACTCTGTAACCAATTAGTTATCATCATCAAAAAGGGGAAGATTATTGAATCTTGGATTTTGATGATGAAATCAATTAGTAAATTGTTTGATCTAATCTATGTATTGAGATAAGTGTGCAGGATTAACTACGATAGTGGTAATACATAAAGCAGATGATGAGACGGAGTCGAAGATACGAATGATGTACTGAAAGTGTGTCGGGAGCTAGCCGAGAGTTCGTCGGAAGATAGCCGAGAGTTCGTCGGGAGTTTGCTGAGGGTTCGTCGAGAGTTCGCCGGGAGCTCACCGGAAAACTCGTCAAGAAGTTGGTCGGATGATCGCCGAGAGAAAACTCGACATACTAGATAGAGATTTCTTGCCTTAATCATAGTTAGTATATTAGTTGAGTTAGGATTGGGAGGTAATCCCACTAACTCAGTTATGGGCCAACTGGGCCCTTAACATGGCTAAATTGAGCTGGTTGAATAGCCCATTCAGCACCTGAAGTCAGGGCCGACGGTGGCATCGCTTGAGACTCGATCTCCTAGGTATTTTGGGCGGTGGTACCATCAGCAGTTAATGTTGCCAAGCAATGATATTGCCCCTATCAAGCAATGGTATCGCTAGAGCTCGATCTCCGAGCTCTGCCAAGTGGTGGTACCGCCTAATGTCAATCTGTAGATGATTGTACTGCCCAATAATGACAATGGTACCGCCAGTACCCTAAAATCCAAGGATGTGATATTTTTTAGCTTCAATTCTGAAGTCATTTGGGCCTATAAAGACCTTACTCTTTTCTGCATGAAAGTGCATGAAAGTGTGAATATAATCTTGAATTCTTGGGATGCTAAAAGTGTTGTAAAAGTGCAAAGAGTCCTCCTACCTTTCTAAGTGTTGAGATTATTCAAGAGAGGTGTGAGGCTTGTAAGGGTTATCTCCTAAACCTATAAAAAAGAGAAAGTGTTGTAAAGAGGTGGTTGGTCTTCGCCTATTGAAGGAAGACCATTAGTAGATGTCGGTGACCTCGACGGAGGAGGAATCAAAAGTGGATGTAGATCACAATGATCGAACCATTATAAATTTTGGTGTGCTCATTTCCATTCTGCTTTTTATTACTGTCATTACTTTCTTAGATAACTTCTAGTTCTTTCGTTCTAAAGTCAAAATACTTTCCAAAATCAATTTTGGATGAACGAAATATTTTATAAACCGATGATTTTTTTCACTACACTAATTCACTCTTCTCTCTTAGTGTCGCTCTTGATCCTAACAATAAATGCCAGGCAACTATAATTCCTCCTAAGTATCCTTGAGAGGGTACGAAGCCCTCCCACCCCTTTCCAGTTTGTAGATGAAGATTATAGCTTTTTGTTTAGATAAGTGGGTCTTAAGCAACACTAGGATGGAGTCCTCATGAGAGTTGATAAAATGTCAAATGTGATTAGGTGTAGAGCTAGGTTAATGGTCATTGGGTCTATGATGCAATGGGTTTAATAGTCTTATCATGCCTATTAGGCTTCGCAGACTATTCTGAATTATGAGTGTTCTAAGTGGGGTGATTTCCATTTCAAGGCCTTCTCTAAACTTTGATCCAAGGGCCCATACAAATATGCAAATATCACCAGTGTTGTTCAGCACAAAAGAGGATGTGGGTTCGCCGGTGCTTTGCTTGTCGAAGTCATCCTTGCTTGTAGGGGCCGATTGCTCCAACAACTTGCTTTGGTTGCACCGATTAATATGGTGACTCGTGATTTCGCATGAGAAACAGAAGTTGGGAAGGTTTTCTTAGGTGATAGTTTGAAAGAAGTTTGAATCCCATATTCTTATCCATATCTCTTGAGGAAGTAGTTGAGAGTAGTCGAGCATGGGCACACACACTGTTAAATCTTCCCCTAGTTCTAGAGCTAGTGATAGTGTCACCCTTTAGCGATTTTTTGTTGTAAGCAGCAATCTGAAAGAGAATTCTGGGGAACATTAACTTAATCAAGAGCCCAGGGAGCTATAGCCAAGTTGGAGTAGTGGTTATCGTTTGTTTTATGGGTTCAAAGTTCTAATACGAGGGGAAGAGGTTGAGGGCATAGCATCTAAGGAACCATGGGTCTCTAGTGAGGGTGTTTATCATGTCTTGCTCGATTGGAAGCAAAAATACAAGAAACCCCCCATGAGGTCTACCCTTGCATATTGTACCTCAACTAGATTGAGGGCCAAAACATACTGAGAGGAGCTTTAGATCATGGCAATCTTAGCAACAAGGTCAGCATCAAAGCTGCATGGGTCAATAAAAGAAATCTGTCTAAAGAGACTAGCCCAAAATGAGAGAAGTTTGGAAGAATGATTGGCATTCTATTAAGATATTGTGGTCATCGGAAAGAGATAGTAATGGAGATTAAGAGGTTCCAAGAGTGATCGTGGAAGGAGGAGCTTGCTTAGCAGGAAGAGGAATTGGTAAAGGTGAAGAGATGTTAGGGGAATATACCGATGACAGGTGAATGTAAGATAGAGATGAGGAGAGATGAGGGGCATAAATTTATTCCTACTTGTTGATATGTATTATTACTAAAGATTTGATATCATCCTATAATAATCAAATTAGTCAAAATTAATATATATATATATATATATATAAGATTAGATATAAATTCAATCTAAAAACAGCTAAGTCAATCCTAATAAATATCATTTGGTTCTTTCAAATCTTAATAATATAAGACTGTTCATTAGCCTTTTTCTGTCTCATATGAATATTCTCTTAAAGGTAGCTCTACTTATAAAAGCCTGACCTGCAACTCTTACTTTTTAAGCCTCCCAAAGATCTATCATAATGCACACACTCTAACAGGGAAGTGAAAAAGCCACCTGTCTCTCTCCATGAACAGTTGACATTGATTGATCACCATGAAACTGTAGTCTACTTTTAGTGCTCACTGGGACAAGCAAAACATCACGTCTAAGTCTCTGTGTTTTGAGATCATGCAATTAATCAATTAACAAGTAGCAGTAAACAAAAAGGTGTGGACTTCCAATGTTGAGTCATTAATCATACCAAATAGGCCTCCTTTGTGAGCTATTGTTTTCTTCTTATCAATCAATTTGATGAGTCCTTTCTCCATCCCTCCTTGGGGATCCCCATGCTCACCTCATGTAATGCATGCTTGGTTTTCTGAAAAGAACTTCTTGGATAAGAAAAGATAGATATCCGTGATGTCACAAGCGAGGGCAAAACTTTTGACTCTCTGATGCTGAAGTGACCTCGGTGACTTCATGGCACAGGCAGGACTCTCTCATGTAGGCTTGATATATGTAAGAGAGCAGCACTAATACCAATGGAACTAATGAACTTAAAATTGAAGGCATTAAAATGCACTCTTGTACATGTATCATCTATTTGCTGACCCACCACCCTTAGGTATACTGTCATGCATTTTATATGCCTCTACTAACAAATTTTGTGTTAGAAGAATGCTACTTCTATTTGATCCACATCCGAAATGGAAGGATAGTAGTTAAGTTGGTTTATAAGAATTTAATAGAAATATTTTTATTAATTTGAGCTTAATAATTAGAGATTTTTTATTTATACTCAACAAATTAATAGATCAATTATTCCATCAGATAGTATGTACAGAGGTAACGTAATATTACATATGGTGAGTCGCATGATGAATGATTAGGAATAGAAGCTAATCATCGTATGTATGAAGTTGAGCATATTAAGGTTTGATTTTAGCTTGCCTTTCGTTCTTGATAAGAATATAGAATATACATGCATGACGCTTGAGTTAGAAACTATGATATTTATTCGATTTAAATAGAACTAGAGTTATCATAAAATAAAATCATCACTTGACTAATCATCATATATGTCATGATAAGATTTGATTTTGGATTTTGTTTATATGTTGATGACAATATTAACCTTTAACTAAGGATAGTTGTAATACCTCCCAATTGAATCAGATCCTACGATCTTGGATAGATACATGGAGTCACCATTAGGCTAAATCTTATGCTCATTGTACTAAAATTTGATTTGTGTGTTGTATCTAAACTTGAAAATAAGATCAAACCTTTTAAGAGAGAGATTATAACACGATCGAGCCGAGTCGAATCTTATGAACTCATTCAAAATAGGACAGGCAGCATATGGTAAGCACAGAAGAGTTTGATTGAGTTGGATCCTCATACAAAGTCTACGAGACTGAGAGTAGCCATCTACATTATCCGGTTAACCTAACAATGAAGCAGTCAATCTCAGAACTCCATCTTCACCCTCTACATACATCTTCTTCGCATTGTGATTGATGGCGGTCGACGTAGATTGTCTGTAGTGCTTGTCGTTGATGCTAGTAATCGTTGTCTGGAAATCATCCATCTGATGCCAACAACAGCCTACACGCCAAATGTCTTCTGGTTGTGCTACTGACCACTCTAATGGCATATTATGATGGCAACTTTTGCATGTACGAATCCATATGTGTTTTGCCGCACTTTTCATGACATCTTTTTCTGTAGCAATCTCCTTGAACTCTGCAAACTTTTGTTCCATCAACTAAACCAAGGGTTGAAGGCAAAGATCAAAGGTTTAGTCAGCACAACTAAGCAGTTTCTATGTGGAAGATGAGAATGAATTTTTCATGTTCTATCAGATCCACAAAATTAGTGGGGGAGAAGAAGAAGCTCAGGAGGAGTAGATCAGGTACTCAAGTTCAATTACAGCCCTGTACAAAATATTCCTTCTCACTCAGAGATTGCCCAAGAGAACAAGTAACAGGGAAGGAACCTCTCTCTCTCTCTCTCTGTGTCTCTCTCTCTCTGAGGTGTCATTTTCTGTCACAGGAGTCAAAAGACAACCCAACCCAAGAATCAAGCCTTGTTACTCCACACACTGTTTACTCTCCATGCTGACAGTGTGTTCAGAAGACAACTTTGCCACTGCAACTCTTTGTCACTGCCACTTAAAATACCTATACACACATACCCCACAGCCTCATCATTTCACAATAGCAACTCTCTTTCTCCTACTCTTTCACACGCTCACACATTGCGTTAACCTCAGGAAGAGGAGGAGGAGGAGGAGGAGGAGGAAGTTTGGTGATCAAATGGAGCTCTTTTCAGCAGCACCAGATTTGTCGCTTCAGATCGGCTCTGATGATGCCACACCACCAAGTTGGAGAAAACCAGATGAGACCATGGAGTTAGGGTTTCGACGGAGGGACGTGTGTGACTCCCCCACCACTACAACCTACATTTACCCCATCACTGCATCCGCAGCGAACGCCAACGCTGCCGCCTTTGAGCTCTCCTTGGCGAACACAAATGGTGCCGTCTCCATCGATCACCGCCATCACCACCCACCACTTCCCGAGGTCTGTCACCGAGATCAAAGCTGGATGAAACCCATAACAGGCATCCCTATCTACCAACATCCACCTTCCTTTCCTTTAGTCGCGCCGCATCAGCAGCAACACTTGTGTGGGCCTTCTTCTTCCACCCACGGTTTCACACCCTTCATAGCCAGCCATAGCTTGTCGAGATCAAGATACTTGCCGTCGAGGTTCCCCGGCAGGCGGAGCATGCGAGCGCCAAGGATGCGATGGACTACCGCACTCCATGCCCGCTTTGTCCATGCTGTGGAGCTGTTGGGTGGCCATGAGAGTATGCTACGAGTCTCCCATATCATTTGCATGGACCGATCTTGCCTTTCTTTTATGACTTCTCTTCCTTCAATTGTTTTGGAGTTCAGGAGCTACACCCAAGTCAGTTCTAGAGCTCATGGATGTGAAAGATCTTACCTTGTCTCATGTGAAATCCCACCTGCAGGTAACCCTTCTTCCCTGAAATCAAGATTTGATCTTCTTTTTCCTTTTTCTTGCCAAGTTCTGAGTAAATTCAGGAGTACAAAAGCATCCTGTGGCCTACAGAAACCCTCCCTTCCTTTTTCTTGTGTTCTCCTCCTTGGTGTTTCCTCATCATCACTCTTTCCACAGCATGTATTGCGGCAGCTTTTACACTCCAACCAGAAAAAAAAAAGATGCTACTGTAAGAAAAGACCAGTGAACTGTGCAGGAAGCTACTCTAATAAGTTGCATTCAACCCTAGACAAAGCTAAAATGAAGTACATTGTTGTCCATAGTCTCTTGGATGTTTGTCTTACACCTTGAATCTACTTTTACCTCACTTGATAACACACTGGAATGACTAAATTTGGACTGTAGGTCTGTGTGCTTTACAAAATGATTATCCAACATTAATCATTTATAGTTATGTATGTGCCATTGCAGATGTATCGAACTCTGAAGAACACTGATAAATTAGCAGTTCCATCAGGTCGAGAAGATTCTGATCTCACATTTCTTGCCTAAACGCTGGCTCAATTATTATGGTGTTAAGGATTGCTTCCTGTCCCAGGTCAATCTGATGGGTTTGAGAATGGATCAACAAGAGAGAATTCTGATGAAAACCCGGTAGGCGTTCGTGATTTCGACCGATCAGAATCATGGGGACACAGACTCGACCGTGTCGGTGTGCGCCCGAGGTAGCAAATCATCCCATCTTTGATTGTTTTCCTACATCTGTTTGCTAATTTGATATGCAAATTAATGATCTCGAACTATATACGCTATGAGATGGAAAGGGATTTATGTACATTAGTAATGTCATAGCGAGTGATTACAACTTGATATGGGTGAGTGGCCCTTTTCATGTTCTCACACTTCCAGGCTATCAGTACTTTGGAAAAGACATTAACTGGCATAACATGGACATCTGAACTCTCTTCCCAAATCCATGTTTGATACGAGTGATGTGCATCTACTGATGTGTTAGCACGAATGATGAACCTGAATTATGAAGACCTCCACCAGTCACAAGATGCTACTAGTGATCAGGTCACAAGGGTGAAGGAGAGAGATTAGAACAATAGAATATATGAACATTCACTAGGATGAAAATGGCTATTTCTTGTGGACAAAATTCTTCTCTGCTTTTATTTGTATGTTTTTCCCTCAGGGATTTAATGGATATGATGATGATGAGATAAGTCCCTTTATTCACAAAAGAAAGAAGCTTCAAACAGTGCCTGTCCAGTCTGCTTGCTTCTTGTAGAAGTCAAGAGAGTACATAGATATCAAAAATGTTGCTTCCCTTGCATTACTCTTCTCTTCCCATCAAGATTATGTGATCCTTCAGCAAGAGAGTGAAGAGGCTTATTCTCTAACCTAACCCTAGATGCAGCCTCTTCTGAGAGAACTGTTCTGAGTGTTGCATGCATTCATCATGTCAGGAATCTTCATTTGACCCATCAAATGAAGTCAAGTGCAAATAAATTACCCTATATGTGAAGCTAAAATGATACTTGCAAATCTAGCAAAAAGGAAGCTTCTTTAGCACATACTGTTGGTCCATGATTTTGTTCCTGCTGATGTATACTGTGCGACGATTGTTTTGCAACAGAGGAAGCATCTACAATGGCATAGCAAGAGAATCTACTACAGAGAGCATGCAGCAGTATAAGGTATCTAAACTTGTTTCTTTCCTGATCACATGAACTTATCCGAAGAATGAAAGTTTAACTGTCACAATGATTCACAGTAGTATAAACTTGTGCTTGCATTTTTATCTGACAAGAAAAACCATTATAGCAGGAGCTTTTCTTGAGGAAAAGTCTGTTATTTTCTGTAAAACTTGTCCATGCAGTCTCCATATGAATGCTGGAAATTTTATTTGGTTGAAGCATGCAAAACACTGAATCATATCAAGATAAACTAACAAAAATGATGTAGTCTCTCTTCTTTCTTTTGCAGGAGGATGATCAATCAGACAGCTTTGAAATGTTTCTGGAATTGAATTCATCGGTTCTTTCGGAGACATCAAGCCCGAATAAGCCGAATCTTGAGATCACATTGGGCAGACCACATTAGTATGAGCTTTTCCACAAAAAAGTCTCTCTCATAGGTAAATTGCAGAAGAGAAATGGAGACTGAGATAGATGAGCTTAAGAGAAGAGAAGATAAGATGACTCCATGCAATTCATCTGTTTGACTTGTAAGCTTAAAACTAGGACTATGTTCTCTTATGGTGTATCAGTGACTCAAAATACAAGTCAAGATGGTGTGGTTAGCATATGTATTACTTTGTGGATTTCAATCCTTAAGATCTGTTAAAGTTAGGGTTTATCTGGCTCCAAGAAACTGTTGTCAGTCTGATCTCATCACAAGGAGCCCATAAAATCTCATGATTCACAAAAGGAGAAAACCCTCACGAATTCATGTTATCACAAGGGAATTTTTCCATGGTACTTTTAAAATTATAAGAGAAATTATTTTCATCTCGTCGACATTTCTTGTTTTTAGTAATTTGTTTTTTCTTGACTTCAATTGACTGATTAATACTTATTGTCACCTAATCCTATATCGATATGCATGTTTGATGGTTCCTTCACTCAAGAACATAAGACTCTTCTATACACCAATCAAAAGGCATAAATATGTCTGCATAACTTAATATTTATGTACATGACTTTTCACATGGTCTGAAACAAGCTGAACTTTTGTGGAGTACATGACCTTTATGCAGTCCTTCCTAAGGTGGCTAATGGCAGTATCTGTGATGAACTCTTAGTTGAGGTCATCTAAATAGACTTTTTTCTAGTGGATGGTAGAGAGTATTTGTTTGGTTTAAAATATTAATTATGGTATTAAGATGATCTCATTGACATTTGGTTTAAATTGGTACACATGTTTCTATTGGATAATGAATTCATCATCCAATATGAAAAATGTTATATTAGCCAAACATGCTCTCAATGAGTAATAAAGTAGAAATGTTAACCAACAAAGATTAGCATCTTGATGTGTGCCTCATGTCTCCTTTTTATCATCAACATCTTTTGCAAGGCATCCATCTCTCTAGATGGACTCCAGTGTGTGTCTATGTAGACGTTAACATTAATTGCATTTGATTATATGAAAATAAAGAAAAAACATATGAAAAATAAGCATACAGGTATAAAGAAGAAATACTTGACAACCATAGTTGATCTAACTAAATGTTTATTATTGCATGTCTAACAAGAGAAATCAAGTTGAGCCTCTCCAATTCCTATGGATCAGAGTCATCCATCTCTCCAATTTATGGCAGACTGGTGAGATGATATATGTGTGAGTTGGGTAGGGATCCTCACAAGATTGGTGGCATACTTGGTTTTGGCTTTTGTTGATGTTCTTCTGCTCCCATGCACAGCCCTCTCTGAGTTCCATGGATGTGTCAGAATCTTGGCTGCAATACTTTTTATTCCTTGCATACTTTCGAGCAATTACTTCTCCTTTTATGATTTCCCAAGCCTACTTTTCTGACACCATAGTCTTCCCTCTATTTGACTTCTATATTAGTTCTTCTTCATGCTCATCTTGATCATCTGTAAGTCTTAATCCTCCCATTTAGTTCAACAAAATTGATACGGGTAAGAAGGAAATCAAAGCTAGTGGGGTGATTAAAGAGCTCTTTTCAAAGGCTGTGCAGCTTTTCTTTACATCTCTTCCTTCTCATCTCTTTCTCCCTCCCTCAAAGAACTCAATCTCTCCCTCTCTTTCTCTCCACCGACTATCTTTCATCCTTTCCGTCTCTTTCTGACACTGACTTTAGAAGGATCAGAAGGGAAACCAGAGAGGAGCTCAGCAAATTATATAAGAATGATTACCCTATCACATAGTACATGGCTACCTACAGTCCCACTCCCGGAGCTCTTTCTCCTCGTCCGTTCTCCCCCCCGCCCCCTCTTTCTTCGCTGGCAAGCGGAGACAGCGTGAGCGAGCGTGTGATCGGGGACATGCAGCGCCTGGTGCTCCCTCGGACTTGATGCCTCGGGAAGCCGTCAGCGACGCTGTCAAGAGGAGGACGGCCAAAGAATGGACGCCTTGAGGTGACGCATCCTGCATGCCTTGTGTACCCCCACCAGCACCCACAGCTCGTTGCCTCTTCCCCATGGCTCTCTGCAAAGCCGCACTGCCCTCATTGACTGCGCTTTGTGTCGCTTTTACTTGACATCTCCTTCTCTCTCTCCCTCTCTGTTGGCTGGTGCTCGGTCAACACTGAGCAAACATGGTAGCCTAGTGTTGGTGTAGCACGTCTGCCCTTGTCAACTTAGCCAACGTTTTGGGTGGTCAAAGAGGTCAAGGTTTTCTTGACGCCATGAATAGTGTTTGGGTGCTGCTCCAGTTCAGGCAAGTGGTCAGACCTTTGAGTTAATGGAGTTAGTGTAGCCCGTGCTCGACGCTCTATGCTATCTATCGTCTCTTCCTGTTTTCTCATTTAAAGAAAACTATTTTGCAGAGTTCAAGGGGGATGAAATCCCTGTCAAAACAGAAGTGAAAGGAGGCGGATCTCCTCTCCAAAAACACAGACTTAGACGGTGTGGCACCTCTCAAATCCAATGAGACAGGAGGCGAAGCAGCTCTCCAAATAACACAAGAGTTTTGTCTGTCAAAATTAGCTAAGTTGTGTGCAGGGGTGTTGGAGTTTTTGCTGATATGGGACCATCGGATAACATCGACCGCCTTAGCATAATAGGAGATGTGATTGCTACTGTGGTTGTTGATGAGGATCTGTGAATCAGAGAAAACTCTGATTCTTGATAGGTTCAGGTGTTGTGCAGCCTTGAGGCCTTCAAGGAGAACGCACCCCTCAGCTTGTGGAGGGGAGATGGAGGGGATCTCTTTGTTCCTTGCATCAGCAAGGATGAACCCATATCCCGCAAAATAAGAAGAGGAAGCAAATGAGCCATCGCAGAAAAGGTTGAATAGGTGAAGCTGGGGGTGTGGTGGTGAAGGGCGGGTCCTGATTGGAATGGCCGAGAGGTTCGAGTTGGCAGTGGCCAGAAGGGTGAATGGGAGAGAACTCTCTCTCTCTCTCTAAGTCCATCAGGGTAAGAGCGATGGAGACTCACCCATCGTCGGTGAGAACAATTGCTTCGCATCATAGGAAATTAATTCTGAAAATGATAATTATTCCTTTTTTCATTAGAGTCAAATGCGTTTGCAATGAAAGCTCTAAGGGAGGAAGAGGCATCTCCTTCGCTCTAATCTCACCCTCTTCCCTTTCTCCTCGGGAAGCAAACTCACTCCTCTCTCTCTCTCTCTCTCTCTCTTCTTGATGGTGACCACACGTAGTCCCACAGTTCGCACAGCAGTGTGTACGTATGATGGTTACGTCAAAGGAGTCGTTAGCAATAACGCGTTACATTTGGCTCCACGTAGCGTTATATCGGGTGTTCAAAACCGTGATTCATTATACCGGTACGATACTATTGTAATAAACTCCTACGTGTCGGTCCAATCAAACCACTGCGCTATGGGCGGGAGGCCCAACGAACGCGGACCGACAACCCTCCGTGATTGGGCCGCCACCCCCCCGGTCCCGCAGACCTTCTCCGCTGTCGCCCTCTCCCCCTCGGATGCTCCCGCTCCTCTGCGACCCCCTTGTCCCCAACGCCTTCTGCGGTCCCCTTGTTCGTCTCCAACCGTCGCTCCAGCTTTGCCTCCGGTAGCCTCACCTTCCCCGTCGTCTGCACTCGTAACTCCCTCGTCCACTTGTGCGCAGCCTGCGGCCTAGTCATCTGCGCTCGGATGCTGTTTGATGAGATGCCCCACCAAGATACGTCATCGTGGAGTAACGTCACCTCAGGCGATTTGGAGTGTGCAAGAGAGCCATTTGTTCAAATGCCGGGCAGAAAAGTGGTGTCTTGGAATGTTATGATTGGTGGCTTTTTAAAAGGGCTGAGTCCCGAACTGGGGTTGGAGCTTCCTCTGAAGGGGAATAATAAGACAATGGTCAGTGTGGTCACACCATGTAGGAGGTTAAGCAAGCTGATCGGAGGGAAATTACTTCATGCATGTATTACTTGGAATTCTGTAAGATATTTGGGACTGCTAAGGTGGATAAGTGTTACAGGTGTGGAAGATTTGAGGTTGCAAGATGGATGTTCGAGGAAATGCCAAAGCGGAAATTTAGTCTGCTGGCTTTCGATGGGATTGCGTTGTTTTACAAAATGGTGGGAAAAGGAAAGATATGGCTGTCTGCAAAATTACTGCTTCCTTTTCTTTTTTGACAACAATCATAAGGAATTTTAATCTTCACATAGCGATGATAGCTGTACCTAATTTTCGATGATACAACCATCATGACTTAGAAATGGCTTCATGGGAGATAGTATTCTTATACATGGGCATTGTTAACATTCTATAAGTTATTGATATACTACATTCATAGTAGGCATGGCACATTTGCCTCTTAGTTTGAAACTAAGCTCTAGAACTTACAGGCTGCCATATTGACTGTGTGAAAATTAATAATGGGTCACATGTAGAAGCAACAGAAATTTTACCAGATGAAATTTACATTTTCTGTGGGAAGAATCAATTTGAGCATATGACCAGCTTGTATAGTGTCAGACCTACATTTGCTCATTCTTGGATAAGTGGAACAGGTATTAAGAGTCATGCCCAAGGATGCAGAATCACTAATGCTAGGAGGTTTGCTTATGTTATGTCGATATCATGGAGAATTTGAGTTGGGGGAGTGCATTGCTTAGAGATTGGTTGAGCTCGAATCTTCAAATCGCTTTCGCTAGTCTTTGTTGAGCAATATCTATGTGGCAGCAGGGGAATAGGAAGATGCTCACAAGGTGAAGGAGATGATGAGGGATTGACAAATTAAATCAGTGCCTAGTGATAGACTTGTATATCTAAATGAGATTGTTCACAGCTTCAGAATTGGGAATATATCAAATTGAGAGATAGAGAAGATCTACATGATGCTGGATGATGTGGCTGCCAGACAGAGATTAAGAGGTGCTACAATAGACTTGACTGATAAATGTCCAGCAGTCAATTTTTGTGCCAACAAGAGATAGTCATTTGGTTTTATTTCCCAGCAGGCTGAGTATTGGGATTTTTGCCACTTTACCAAGGCTTACTACCAAGATGCAGAATCTGTTTTATGCTTGGTTGCAAAACTCATGCCTGAGGATTTTCTGAAAGACGACCATACCGAGGGCTTATGATCAATTTGAATACTTTTACGAAATGAATATAGGAGGATTTATTTTTAAGAGTATCTTGTTGTACATTGTTCAAATACAACCACTATCCTTAAATTCTTCGGGCACGTATATCTTCATGTGGCTTTACATGTTGGTTCCGTAAGTATAGTTGCACGTTGCCACATGCCGCTCTTTCCTCTTAGTATGGTGGTCCTCCTCGGAATGTGACGTACAACTGAATGTTCTGGCAGAAAATTTTAGTAAGAGTTGAAGATGTCTTCATGGTATTGAGAAGCTCCAGCTGCAGCAGATGACACATTAAAAGTTTGTCAGTAATTTGAGTCACCAACTTAGTGCAAGAAGTGCGGCTGTGGAGAGGCAAGGCTAAAGCATATTTGAGGATTCAAGGCTTTAAAAACTGAATAGCTGCATACCTTTGCATCTGCTTGGTCAGTGATTTCTCAAAATTACACTATTTCTCAGTAGACAGGCCGACAAGAAAGGTTTTTTTATTTTATAAAAAAAAATTGAGGTTCTAGTGTCAAAACAAAAAAAAAGAGAGACTCATTTCATAGTTTTTTTGAATGAGAATGAGCTTATTTGAGGCATGCCAGCAAAATAGAGGCCCATTTCATTTTGAAATATATTCATAAAGATGTAGATTCTATTTTGTACATTGTCAAGCTAAAGTAGTCTAGGATTATAATCATTTTTCTCTTCTTTTATTGGAGTTCAGGTTATCAAGATTCAACAGTTGAACTCCAAGGGCAAAGTAGATCCTCTATCTAAATTCATCTGCCACAAGTTCACATGCCTTTCATCATTGTTCTGTCTAGTTTTCTCCCTACACCTGAGCCTGAAAACACAGATTTATGACCTTAATCCACCTTTTCTTTTTGTGGAAGAGAATATGATTGGTAAGGTTCCTTTTTTTCAGAATGAAGTGGCTAGAGGTGTGTTCTTATTGGAATCTTTTGAGTGTTAGTTGGTCTGCCTTGTTTATGCTTGCTGGTGATGCTGAGCAGCCATCTCTTTCATCTCCTATTTTTCATCTACTCTTCTTCATGTTTCTGCCATTCTTATGTCATCTCATGCAGCTGAAAGATACAGGAAAACCAAACTGTCCTCTCTTGGACACTTTTTATCTCGAAGGGTTGGTGAGGAATGGTTGCATAAAAGGAGAAAACAACAAGAAAGAAAAAGGATATCAAGAATTGTATTTGCTGATTCGAGTCAAATGCTTGTGGGAGCAAGAAACCGTCTCCTTCCATCTAGAAATCCAGATAATATAATAATACATCAATGTGGACTTCAGCATTGAGCGGAGTTAGATACTGGGGATGGCCTCAATGTCAATCTAATTAGCTAAGCATGATACATTTCGGAAACCAATCAAATTATAGACATGTTACTTGATGCGTTGACCGAGTTGGGTTCATATTGGGTGTCGGATTTAGATGCAGCATATCCAGGATCCGATAATCTCCTCGGAACCAATATATGCTCTCCGTAATCCGTCTTTAGTCGGATCGGATCTATTATAATTACAATTAGTTTATTCAAATCCGGTCTGAGATTGTTAGGTGGGAAGATGTCAATCTTACTTTTCCTGTCGGTGTTTAATCTATGAAGAACATTCATCCCCCAGAAATTAAAAATAAATATATTTACATTACAAATTATAATTTAATATATTTGTGTCTTTAAATATCAAAAGATTATGTGTTTTGTTTGGAAATAAACATAGAGAGATACACAGAAAAATCATTGGTTTTAGAGGAATTTATAATAATATGATATAATATTTTTTTTCTTACCGGAAATACTTTGCACAAACACCGTTAGTCGCTCCTCAATTCGCGCCATGGGCCCCGGCGGTCGGTGCACGCCTCTCGCACGTGCCCCACTCTCTTCCATCAAATGACGACAATACCCTCGCAGCTTTCCTCCCAAGTTTGAAAAGTTTACGCGCGTGGGAGCCGCGTTTCTTGGCGTTTACACGTATCATGTGAGACCGGGCCCCTCTACACGATCAACGGCACGTGAAGGTGGGACCAGCGACGTACCGTGGCGCGTTTCGTGAAGAAGCTTTCGCTGTCAGAAAGCCACCAATGCTAACAGACCGACCACCGCCTCCTCTCGTTTGAAATTTAAATTTGGATATATAAAATTCCATAAATAATAAAAATAGAATATAATTAATTTATAATGAGATCATCAAAATCTTAGACCGAGATTTCGAGAATGTTGGTCGAGATTTCATGATATTTCTCCCAATTAATGCCGTGCCAAACGGGCTGTGAAGCGTGACTTGTGGCAGGAAGATCCATTGATTTATGGCAGGTTGGAATCAGCCGAGGCAGTGCGACCGAGCCAACTTCGCATGAGGATTGCTGGTAGTGCCCAAAGTTTCCTAACCATACGGCAACGTCTTGATGTTGACCACGCGTTCGCTTGGCGTCGGACGGCTTTCGCACATGGATTGATGACAGCTACTCTCCAGCCCCGACTGTTACGCTCCTCTCCGTCTCACCCCTGGACCCGCTCCGCTGTTCTCAAACATACAGCTTTAGCGCTGGTCTTCGAACGTGGCAGTGCATCTACGCTTATCTTCGTGGGGTCCACCTTAAAGCAGCCGCTAACAGCGATAGAAGCTGCCTCGGAGTGTACAGCTGAGCCCGACAACCGGGGAATCGAGCTTTGCTATGTTGACGCTCTTTTTATACGCAAAAATCTTACGCTGACGGATCTTTGGTGATCTAACGGATGCGCGGTCTTATCACAGCCAGTGCGCCGTGACACGTAAGAGCTGATCGTACCGGTATTTTCTTCTTCAAACCCACTTGTCCAGTTGTCGTCGATCGAGTGGTTGCCACGCGAGTAAATCGTGTTTCATGTTCGAATCCGACAGCGGATGTGATTTCCGAGGGCGCGTTCTTCTCGGCTTCCTCGTCGCTTTACTGTAAGGAAATATTTCTTATTTTAATTCTCATCCTTTCCATAAAAGAAAAACGCCGCTCCTTTCTCCCTCCTCTTTTCTCTGTCACTCCACCAAGAGCACGGCCGAACCCTAACACCCACACGCTCCGCGACGGTGACGGTCTGGTGGTGGCAGCCTCCGGTGAACTTCCTTCCTGACAGCGTCGCCTCCTCTTTTGACCCAGTTCGTAAGAAAAGATGGAAAGGAAACGGGGCTGAACTGTTCCGCGTTGTTGTCCGAGTCGGAGTCGGTGTCAAATCGGACGTTCTTTCGGACACTTCGTCTTTAAAGACCCGTCGTGCTCTCTCTCTCTCTCTCTCTCTCTCTCTCTCGGAGAAGAAGCATCGAGTGGGGAGGTAGGTGATCTAACCGTTGCGTTTCTTCTTTTGAGGCGTTTTGGCTCATTGGGTCCTCTTCCTCGTTCTCCGATCTCCGTTCAAGATGCTCTCTTGAGAAAGCTTGGATCTTTTATAATCCCTTTTGTTCCACCAAGCAATGACGTTCGATTCACACCATTTATACTCGAGGTTTCCAATTTCCTCTTTTGCAGGTCTTGATCTCTGTTTTCTTTCTCGATCTGGCAAGGGGCCATGACTTCGAACAATGTTCTTAGGGCCAGTCGATCCGTGCGGGTAGCCTCGTCATCCGATTCACAGCAGGGCGATGGTAGACCACCTAATGCGCCCGTCGTGACCTTTGCCCGACGGACTCCGTCGGGCCGGTACGTCAGCTACTCCAGGGACGATCTTGACAGTGATTTCGGCAGCCGTGATTTTGACAAGGAATACATGAACTATCATGTCCACATCCCGCCGACTCCCGACAACCAACCGATGGATACTGTTATCTCTGCCAAGGTTGAAGAGCAATACGTCTCGAATTCACTGTTTACCGGTGGATGCAACAGTGTCACTCGTGCTCATCTGATGGACAAGGTCATCGAGTCAGTGGCCAACCATCCACAGATGGCTGGTGCCAAGGGTTCATCTTGCGCTATGCCGGGATGCGACTCAAAGGTCATGAGCGACGAGCGAGGGGTTGATATCCTCCCTTGTGAGTGCGACTTCAAGATCTGTGCTGAGTGCTTTTCGGATGCAGTGAAGGTCGGTGGCGGGATCTGTCCAGGATGCAAAGAACCATACAAGACTACAGAATTGGAGGAGGTGGTCAACAATGCTGTGGCTGGACAACCGCTCTCGCTGCCAGCTCCACATGGAGTGTCGAAGATGGAGAGGAGGCTTTCGATAATGAGGTCACAGAAGATGACCAGAAGTCAGACGGGTGATTGGGATCACAACCGTTGGCTCTTTGAGACGAAGGGGACCTATGGCTACGGTAATGCAATTTGGCCGACGGAGGATAGAGGTGAAGGGGGGGATGGAGGAAATGAACAGCCTACAGAACTGATGAACAAACCATGGAGACCACTCACTCGAAAGTTGAAGATCCCTGCTGCAGTATTAAGTCCGTATAGGTAACCACAACTACTGCTTTGTTCTTTTTGTATGATATCTGAATTGTGTTCTATCAATTCCTTTTGACTTGTGTGATGGTTATTCAAATTGCTCATTTTTTTTGTTAGGTAGAAACAATGTCTAATACCCAGAAATCAAGTTTATCTGTTCTGTAGCTTACATATATGGCAGAGGAAATTGTCTCTGAAACTTTGTAGATATAACATCTTTGTATGCTTATATCAAGATTAATCATGACATTGGTGAAAGAGAATTTGGATCATCCAAGTCATCAACGTACCGAGTTTTCTAGAAATTGAGCTTGCTAGGAAGAGGAAAGCACAGACACATTATTCCCGAGAATTGGTTGTACACTGGAAAGCACAAACAAATTTGTGGGCTGGCTCTTCTAGTCAAGTCATTTTATGATCAGCACTTGTTGCTGTATAATCAAACTTGTTTTCTATGGTCATATTGTTATATTTGTGTCATATATATCCTCCTGGTCGTCATAATACATTCACTGTTTGTTTGAATCCTATTTGAGTTTGCTTTACATCCTTCGAATACCACATTGTCTTTATGACTAGGAAGATCATGATTTTATGATTTCTGGCTTACAGACTCCTCATCGTTATCCGCATGGCTTTTCTTGCCCTGTTTCTTGCATGGAGAATAAAGCACAAAAATGAGGATGCAGTTTGGCTGTGGGGGATGTCTGTCGTCTGTGAGCTGTGGTTCGCATTTTCCTGGCTGTTGGATCAACTCCCAAAACTCTGCCCTGTGAACCGTGCTGCTGACCTCGCCATTCTAAGGGAAAAGTTTGAGACTCCCTCGGCAAACAACCCTAGTGGAAAATCTGATCTTCCAGGTATTGATGTCTTTGTCTCCACAGCGGACCCTGAGAAAGAACCTCCACTTGTAACGGCAAATACCATACTCTCCATCCTTGCTGCTGATTACCCTGTAGAAAAGCTAGCATGCTATGTTTCAGATGATGGTGGTGCCCTTTTGACTTTTGAAGCAATGGCTGAGGCTGCTAGCTTCGCCAATATCTGGGTTCCTTTCTGCCGTAAACATGGTGTTGAGCCTAGGAACCCAGAAAGTTACTTTAATTTGAAGAGAGATCCATACAAGAACAAGGTGCGATCTGACTTTGTCAAGGACCGGAGGCGGGTAAAGAGAGAGTATGATGAATTCAAGGTTCGAATCAATGGGTTGCCTGATTCAATCCGACGGCGGTCTGATGCATACCATGCACGTGAAGAGATCAAAGCAATGAAACGACAAAGGGAGGTTGCAGGTGATGATCCAGTAGAACCCGTGAAGATTCCTAAAGCTACATGGATGGCCGATGGCACCCACTGGCCTGGAACTTGGATGAACCCCTCATCGGAGCACACTCGGGGTGATCATGCTGGAATCATTCAGGTATTGTGTTTCTAAGTACTACTGTTTTCGCAAATAAGCTGGTCACATTGATGCATATTTTCTGTTTTTAACCTTCATGCACAGAGTCCATTATCCATCTGTTTAAGGTTCATCAGGCTGTTAAATTGTCACATGTCTGATGAAATCTGTTTTTTTTTTTGTGGTCTTTATCCCCCATGATTTGATGCTGGATAAAATATAGGAGAAAAAACAGGCAACACCATAAGTTTGAGATCAATGGTCTGTGCAGTTATTCTTTATTTCCTTTTCTCTTGGCTTTCATGCTTGCATCTTTCTCTAGCTCGTAATAGATTTATCATATCACCGCCAATTGTTTCTCACCAGTTCTGGCCCTGTTTTTTAATATGTCAATCTTTTCTCTTGAGTTTGCTGGCAGCACCAGTTTTTTACGAACATAGGTGTTAATTTGGTTGTTGATGTTTAATTTTAGGTCAAAATTATATCTATTCGTGTTAGTATTACTATTTTATGCTGTTTGCTTCAAGCTTCATGATTAATCTTATTTAATAGCTAATAACAGGCAGACAAACTAGAAAGTAGAAGTCACTATATTCACGTATCTATCTTTGTTGCAGGTAATGTTGAAACCTCCAAGTCATGAACCATTATTTGGGAACAACGAAGAGGGTAGGCCACTAGATTTCACTGATATAGATATTCGTCTTCCCATGCTGGTCTATGTCTCTCGTGAGAAGCGTCCTGGATATGACCACAACAAGAAGGCTGGGGCTATGAATGCTCTCGTTCGTGCCTCAGCAATTATGTCAAATGGCCCTTTCATTCTCAACCTTGACTGCGACCACTATGTCTATAACTCGCAGGCCCTCCGAGAGGGCATGTGCTTCATGATGGATCGTGGTGGTGACCGCATCTGCTACGTCCAGTTTCCTCAGAGGTTTGAGGGCATAGATCCTTCTGATCGTTATGCCAACAACAACACAGTCTTCTTTGATGTCAACATGCGAGCTCTTGATGGCCTTCAGGGGCCAGTTTATGTTGGTACTGGCTGCCTTTTCCGACGTATTGCTCTCTATGGCTTTGATCCTCCTCGATCCAAAGAACAACATGGTGGATGCTGCAGCTGCTGTTTTCCCCAAAAGCACAAGACTCACGCAGCTGTGGCATCTGAAGAGACACGGGCTCTTCGCATGGGAGACTCTGAAGATGATGAGATGGCCATGTCTACTTTTCCTAAGAAATTTGGAAATTCAACCTTTCTCATTGACTCCATTCCTGTTTCTGAGTTCCAAGGACGCCCTCTTGCTGATCATCCAGCTGTTAAGAATGGTCGTGCACCTGGTCTCCTAACCGCTCCTCGTGACCTTCTTGACGCATCCACTGTAGCTGAAGCAATCAGTGTTATTTCATGCTGGTACGAAGACAAGACTGAGTGGGGTCAGCGTGTCGGATGGATCTATGGGTCAGTGACTGAAGATGTCGTTACTGGCTACAGGATGCACAACAGAGGGTGGAAGTCAGTATACTGTGTGACCAAGCCTGATGCCTTCCGTGGGACTGCTCCAATCAACCTAACCGATCGGCTCCACCAAGTTCTCAGGTGGGCTACAGGCTCTGTTGAGATTTTCTTCTCCCGTAACAATGCACTTCTTGCAAGTCCAAGAATGAAGATTCTTCAAAGGATTGCATACCTCAATGTCGGGATATACCCATTTACCTCCATCTTTCTTATTGTCTACTGCTTCCTACCTGCGCTCTCTCTTTTCACGGGACAGTTCATTGTGCAAACCCTCAATGTGACCTTCCTCACATACCTTCTGATCATCACATTGACACTCTGTATGCTCGCGGTTCTTGAGATCAAGTGGTCTGGAATTGAACTTGAAGAATGGTGGCGAAATGAGCAGTTCTGGCTGATAGGAGGAACCAGCGCTCATCTTGCAGCTGTGCTCCAGGGGTTGCTTAAGGTGATTGCTGGGATTGAGATCTCATTCACCCTCACATCAAAATCAGCAGGAGATGATGAGGATGATGAATTTGCTGATCTCTATATAGTGAAGTGGACCTCACTGATGATACCACCCATCACCATCATGATGATGAATTTAATAGCCATCGCCGTGGGAGTTAGCCGTACTATATATAGTACCATACCACAGTGGAGCAAGCTTCTGGGCGGGGTCTTCTTCAGCTTTTGGGTGTTGGCGCATTTATACCCGTTTGCTAAAGGTTTAATGGGACGGAGAGGAAGGACGCCAACCATTGTTTTCGTGTGGTCTGGACTCATTTCTATCACTATATCACTGCTTTGGGTTGCGATCAGTCCCCCATCTGGTGGTAATTCACAGATTGGTGGATCCTTCACTTTTCCTTGATTCATCACAATGTTGCAGTCTGAGATTGGCAAGGTGGGGATCGTCATGATGGAAGAGTTCTCGTATGCTACTGGTCCTGCCTTTAGCCACTTTGTAGGAGATACAAATGAGCAACCTAAGAAAGAGTAGCAGGCTGCCATGGCTTTCTTCTTACTCTTTGTGGGAGTTTTTATTCTTATAATTTTTTTTTATTTTACTGATTACATTGGACATATATGGTTGGTTCACAGCAGAGGAGGAAGAGGGGGGTGGGGGAGGGGGAGAGTTCTATGCATATGATGGAAGGTAGTATATTGGACAAGCTGTTTGTAATAGTTAGATGTGAATTTGAGGCCATCTGTCTACAGTATTTTTCATTGTCATCAAGTCTCGACTTCTCTGCTGCTTGTATTGTAGTAGACATGTCTTCTATAGAATTTGTTTTTTGTAGTTACCAAATGTGGACTTTACGTTTGGCAGTATTTTATGGTTGATGCATGCTGTATAAGGAATGGCACAAGTTCTCATGCTCTAGTGTGTGCGACCTATGAATGATTTGGTGGATATGGAATGAAATCATTCATGTAATTTTGTTATACAAGTGTTTAAAAGGTGTAGCAAATATTCTCTTCAGCAAAATATGCTCTCAAGTCCCTGTGGTGATGCTTGGTTTCTTTCTTATGTACGATTGCTTTCCCATGTTGCCGAGCATCTGTTTTGATGAAGACAGCTTTGCTCAAATCATTGTAGTCCAGCTTGAGGGTTGTGGCTAAATTGTCATTTCACAAGTTGAACTACGAAAGTACCTCCACATCAATCAGAATGTTCTTTACGTTTCCCAATTCTCCCCATTGCTTTGTTTTTGCTACTCGTCTCCCTCCCGTTACGAGATCAGCACCTCTCTCTCTCTCTCTCTCTCTCGTTTTCAGGTTCGCTATATTGTAGGAGATCTCGGATTCCAAGGCACTATCGGTTGTCCCTCTACCACTCTATGTCGAAATTACCATCTTCGTTGGGCTTTTCTAGGGTTTTGGACCTAAGGGCGGACCCGATGGGTGTGAGATCCCCGCTATCTTCTGAATTCAAACAATGAAGCAGTCCCTCTGCCACTCGATGTCGAAATTACTGTCTTTGTTGGACTTTTCTAGGGTTTGGACCTACGATAGGTGTGAGATCCCCACTGCTACATCGTAAGATGGCGCTTAGCTTGCGGATTATAACGTCATAACATAAATCAGGGCAAACAGTGGACGAAGGCATCGGATCACGAGCAACGACCACAACGGCCGAACATTCAAAGATAGCATCAACAAGGTAATTAAAGATGGTTGCTTTGTAATCTGCAATGTGATCGTTGATATTTATTTTATTGCCAAGAAGAATCGATTCTTGGCATTGTTGGAGCTGGAAAGTCAACGACTGAAAAGTCGTCGGGTTATATTTATTTATCATCAACCTTGATGGAGGTGCCAATCACCCAAGGAATGAAAAGGAGATGGAGGATGAACATTTTTTTATTATGGGATAATAATACAGCACTCTCACCCCTCTTCGTAACCCACCTATCAACAATATCTTCTGAGTCGAGGCATTAGGCTCAAAGCTCATACATTGCATTGGATAGACCAACCGCCCACCTGGATTGAGCTTAAGTTGAATCGATTGTGACTCAATAATTACGAGTCATCTGATTCAATTGAACCAAATGATATAATATTAATCAAATATTTTTATTTATATTTAAATATCATTATGATATATAAACTTTATTATTATTTTCAAATTTAATAATATTATTATATTTTTTTTTTAAAAAAAAATAATAATAAAAAATAATTAAAAGAAATGTGAAGAATCCATAAATTCCTCATCTCCCATCTAAATGGAGAATAGAGTGAGACTGGTGGATGAGGATGCCCTATTGTTGAGGCATGATTCAATCACTCTAAACAGGGGAGCCTTTTACATGCTAAGCTCGAAGGTTTTTTGGCTCATGCTCTCGTGACTGGATTTACGTTCCCAGCTGCAAGTTTCACAACATAAAAAACCATGGAACTCTAAATATTTGAAAATAATAAACTTAGCTATGCAATATCTTCTGGAGTTGAAATCATTTTGTCTTGGGAGCAATATCCTCATGCATTGGAGTTTTGTTGGGTTAGGAGTTCAAATAAAACTACAGGTCAGTGCATAATTAGAGGACTGATGATGAATAAGGTTATATTATCTAGGTTTACCTCTTCTCCCGTCCAATCTTTATATTATCCTCTCCTGTGATTATATTATTAAGTTTTACATTGTCTACCGTGCATAACATCAGGCAAACTGATGTAAACTGGATTTACATTGTAAGAGGCAATATAGAGATATGAATCAAGCAAACTGATGTAAACTGTGACTCAGACAATTACCTCCTCTCCTGTCCAGTTTTCCCATCTTCCCTCTTCCTTCTGATGATGACGACAATCACCCGCATAAGAAACAGTGTTTTTGTGTCAGGTGAACCACAGCGGAGAAACAACCCTCCATGACGATAATGTCGGGAACAGAAGGAACAGGGGGGCATTTGGTGATCTAATCAATGTATGTATGTATGTATGTATGTATGTATGTATGTATGGCCGAATGCGGTTAGGGAACGACTGCGATGCAATGAACATAATCATCTCTGCACCCGAGGAAGATGCGACCTCCTATCATTACAGGCGAAGAGAATATGTCACCTGGGAGGTCCATGCGTGCAAACTCTTCCACCATGGGAATTTGTGGAAGTTCATCTGCTGTGCTCGCCCCACGCTTCGGCTCTGTGCTAATCCTGATGACATGAACGCTGCCTGAGCTGCCGCAGATGCAAGCCAACCTGAAATTGCAGATGTTGTTCATTTTATCCTCAGAAATAGAAGCCCCTTGAGTACGGCACAACAGATCATGGCATACCTCTCGTGTGGCCGTGATGATTCTGATATCAACTCGGTTTGCTCATCAACGTAGGCAGAAGATGTGATTGGATCTCCAATCTGGTACTCCCAGAGTGTAGCTCCTTCCTATAACATGGCACACGAAACTGATAAGGTCCGACGATATTGTCATTTTAATATACGTCAGGCATCATGATTTGGATATTCCCTTAACAATCTTGTATCTAAACTAAACAAGAATCAGATAACGTAAGAATTGTATCCTAGCAGGTTGAAACTAATTAAATCAGCTCTATGGTGTCTAAACAAGCACATTAAACTACCTGAAAGGCAGCAAATGAAGTTGAGTACCCTCATGTTGGACAAGGGAAATTGTGAGAGGCCACAATTATTATAATTTTTTGGTTGGCAAGTCTTGTAAATGATTCTGGTCTGTCCTTGATCCTGGTCATTTGCCTCGCACATGAACTGGTTAATTTCAATTTATGTTCATCTTCCACCAACTATACAATTAATATAGATTGCACACAAATCCACCACATGGGACTCGTTAAATAGATAAAAGGCATGGTCAAGTGCTAATGCTGTCCAAAAGGCAAAATTAGGAGCTGATAACCAGCATTCAAGATACGCAGATAATTGATAGTCTTTGATGTGAAACAATGATACAATTAAAAGTTGGACAGGAGATAAGCAGGCACAGAGGAGAGGGTAACAAGAATAGAGCGAGGAATGACAACAGGCACTGAACTCATAACTTGCATTTAAATTATTTTAAAACATTCATATTTCAGCTATGTGCAGCTTTACTTGTAGACCATCAAAGAAAATTCAACTAATCTAGAACTCTATGGATAAGGGTGGTCTAGTGCTTTTAGCTTCTACTAATATAGGATTTGGAAAGTGTCAATTGACACTTTCATACCTTGCAAGAAGAGAATGTTTCCCATATCTTGAGCTCTAGTTATATATGTCACAAAAAATAATCTTACCATGACACCAAGGTTGACCCTCAAACCTAACCAAAATCTAAATTAATTAAAGAAGAAAAAGACTCAATCTAACCAGCAGGACACATCAATCTCAGATCTCTCCTTCTAAATAAGGTATAGACTCAATATATGAAATTCTAGCTTTTGAAATGTATTAACAACCATTTCAAACACTGTAGACTCAAGATATGAACTTCTAGTTTTTTAAATGTCTTAACAACCATTTCAAACACCGCTAATGTCAATCTGATGTAGAAAAGAATGAGGGGTTGTGTTGGGCCACTAACAACCAGCGTGAAACTCTATTGAATTTCACAATGAGGAAAAGTCATCTAAGATAGCGTCGACGTGTTAAAGGAAAACCTATGGGTGCTATGATAGACAATGCAAGTAAATAAAAATTAGTGGCATAAAGAGTAGGATGAGACCTAAGAAACTTGGCTAGAAATAAATAAAGAGATCTTTAAATGCTCGACGGAACTAGAGATATTGCCTCACACAAAGTTCAATGGTGGGAAACAAATCCATGCAGCCGTCCCCAAATAGTTGGGATATCATGGCTTGTCATCTTTGTTGTCTTCATCACCTTTTCAACTTACACTTCTATTTCTTTATTTCTAAAGTTACAGTTCAGACATTTCATCTAAACCTCATCTAATTTAAATCCCTAACCTAATAAAGCATCTCTATAAGTTCAAGAATCAATTCTACATATATAGGTTGAACAAACTAGTCTAGCAGAGCTGCAGAAAATTTAAGTTGCCAATTAGTTAAGATGAAAATTTTCAAATATAAATGAAAGAAGTGCATCATTGAATACTTTCCAGTGAAATACATGTTAATCTGATGCTGCATGGTCACTTGATCAACTTATTATTGGCTAGTTCTTATATGGGTCGAACATCAAAGCTTACCAAATCAAATGAGTATAAGCTTCCATTTCGACAACAAACCAAAATCTGCAAATGAATTAAAGCAAAAATAATAAGAGAATTATTCAATTTACTTCAAACAGTAAAAAGAAATTTATATAATCAACATATTCTTTTGCAATATGCTACAAATGATCAAAGTTAAATTGTAGCAATTTTGTAAAAAAAGTTCCAATCCAGCCAAATATTTCACGATTGCAGGCACACCAAATTTGTTGTATGCTTGCCAGTTTGATGTTGCAAAAGTTTGTGATATCCCCTATAAAAGATCTGGCTGAAATTTCATTTCTCTTTTATTTATATTGTTTGTTTGTAGATTCTGAAATGATTGGATAATGATTCCTATATTAGAAAGGTTTATGCTGCTATTTTATGTTCTTAGCTATCCTCCATCAGTAATATACAACGACAATAACAAAGCCATAAAGCCCCAACTATTTGAGATCAACTACAAAGATCTTTTGACACTATTGAGATACATAAAAAACCATAGGAATATGTTGGATAGATCTGTATCCTCCATCAGTTAATATCTGTTGGATAAATATTTGTTCCAGTTAAACCATCACTACATAATTTTATATGTATACATAATCCTTAATAACTTTATTCATAAAAGAACTCCAAAATTGATAATATTTCACTACTTTCTTACCTAATGAACTTTCAACTAGATTGGTCACAGGAGTAAAATATAAATCATGTTGCTACCACTGAATTGCCCACAATGTCAAATCTCCATCTCAGGAACTGCCATGCCCATAGGTTAGTGTGTACTATGGCAAATAAATGGCGTCACAAAGCAAGTTGTTATAATTGAACACATGGGAGCCTATACAAAATTACAAATAGCTTAAGAAGAAAACAAGACCCACGAGGCTGAGTCTATGCACCTATATCATATGTTTATAACTACATTTATATACAATCACAAACCAGTACAGGTACATGCATGTAGTAGATCACTTAATTTAGAAATAATGTTGATCATTCATGAATTATGTTGGATCCATGAGCTTACTTGATTCTACCTTCATAATGCGTAATTATGTATTACTCAAATGTTGCAAATTTTCAAGATCCACCTATAAGAGATAGGCACTTTTGAGTGCTACAAATCTAAAGATAGTTGTTTTGAGCGCATAGCATGTGCAATCACATGGGTGCCCAATCTAGAGACTAACACACTGGTACTTAATAGCCAGCAATAACCTGTGCTAAAGTGAACCAAACTAATGTACTTATGAGCCTGGTTAGCTGTTTTTGAATTAAATCATGCCCATACCATCTGATAAGGGCTGGTACATGTAAGTGCAGCTCAATCAAGAGAATCCGAGGCTGATATAGCCAAACATGAGTACAAAAACCTATTATAAATGTATCAACCAAAAATTTCTATTGCTGGTGTCTTATGTTTTTTACTTATATTTTGCACTAGAAAGTAAGGGAAATCTAGGTTCAAGACTAAACAGATCATGAAATCCTTCAGCAAATCTCATTGGTATTTTTCTTCTCTAAGCATTATATGAGTCAGATAATGGATTTCTACGTAACACTTTTAACAAACATTAGTTACATAGGTAACAGCAGAGAGGACGGGCTCCAGGGATGACATTGCATCTTTGTCCACATGAATGCCCACAAGAAAATCTCAAAACTCACCGACCAGTGATGTGACAATCCAAAATTTCTTTGAACTGTTCTACAACGTATAGTCCATTAAATCAATCAAGAAACTCAAAATTCAAAAACCGAACAGCATGTTCACTAATTATTACCATGTCAATGCGAGTTTATTGGCAAGGTTTGCTGGTGGTACACTGTAATGCACCAATACGTGTCAGGTTTTGTCGAAGTCATGAAGGCCAAGGATCAGCAAGATCTTTGCATCCAGCAGACCATTATGACATGTGAAGACTAAACATATCAATCTTTTCCAAATGAAAAAAATAATATATGCGATAACAAAATTGGTATTTTGAAACTGTTAATAAAAATAAAATGAAACACAGCAAAGAACAAAAACCTGGCCTGCAAGAACAGAGGAAATGCAAGCTCCAGCAAAAATTGGACCACCAACAACAGCCTGATAACATACAAACAATGAGACCAAGGTTTTGCACTTTTTTAATGCCTGCAACCCAGATGGTTAGCCAAGTTTTCAAAATGAAGGCAACATTAGCCAGGAGAGAACATAGAGAACCTAATAGGGCTAGTCATAGTTGGAAAGATCTAGCTACACCTGTCAAAATTATTTGACTCAAAATAAGCAACATTAGCCAATCCAAAGGCAAGCATTAGATGCTAAAAGCATACACTTTAAAAATAGGCTGAATAGCCATCCACTAAGCTACACCTCATGAATACAAGGAAAAACAACATTAAAAATCATCATAAAGCATGACTATGCTTATAAATGATTTGTTACCACCAGAAAAACAAAATGCAAAAATATAACATTAGTCTTCATGTATATTAAGTTCCAAAACCTGCCTCCTTATAGGTTGTGTACAGGATCTGTATAAAATGACAACCACTTAACTAAAGTTTTCAATCTATGGTACCAGACCCTTGCCGGTCCATGGCCGGACAAGTACAGGTCCAGTCCATTTGGGTGTACCGACATACAGTATGCCAAAATGTATCTTAATACCATTCTACTAAGGGAAGGAGAAAGAAGAAAGACGACCATAGAGGAAGAAGAAGGGAGGAGGAAGGAGAAAGAATGAAGAGGAAGAAGTAAGAAGGGAGATGGAAAAAAGACGAAAGATGGAAGGAGAAAGAAGGAAAAAGGAAGGAGAAGGAAGAGGATGAGGATGAGGAGATGCATCGGAGATGAGACAGGTGGCAGGCAGCAGCAATTGAGCAACGACAGCGCAAAGTAAATGCTCGCAAGTTGAAAACCATAGCATGTTGCCCAACTTTAATAGAAAAGGAAAAACACAGCACTTGAATTAAAAGATCAGACTGGACCGCCCGAAATAGGAAGGTCCGCTGCATCCCCAATTCATGCTGGGACCAGTAAATACTAGCTGGTATGGATTGATTGGAGCGAAATTGAAGTCCCCACACTTAACTACATCTACTGTTTTTGTCTATAACTCCAAATCACTGCCAGCATCAGCACATATCTAATCATGAAATTTTTCTATATGCTACCTAATAACTTTGATAGAAATAGTGCAGATGCTCTTCTTTCTTTTGAATAGTTTATTTTATCATATTGCACAAATGGTACAGTAAAAAGGATATAGATTTATATATTCATATTAGTTTAGTCTCTGCAAACTGATATTCAGAAACTAAAAAAGAAAAGCATAATTATTTTAGACAAGAGTGGCATTAAAAAAATCATTGTATGCATTACAAAAACTGTGGCATATCAACAACATTATGCAATGCCATTTCGGGAATACCTTCCAAACTACAGCTCCTTCTGGACTCAATGCGAGCACATGACCGTCCACCATGCAACAAATAACTGTTAAAGCAGCCAAAAGTATTAGAAATAATTCACTTCTTGAGTTAAAATAGTAAGGAAATGAAAATATAATAGGAAACTTAAAAATCACTAAAAAATAATTCAAGAGAAACAGACCAGTACCATTTCTGCATTTGGAGTCCATAGACAGAGATCCAAATATTGGCACTCCTGCCTCAAAAAGCCATGTCACACTGAATGGTACTACCTGATTTATTTATGATATAAGAGTACACTTAGCTACTTGCAAAATAGTAGTCACATTATCAGAATTCATCCAAAGGAATCTATTTCTGCTGCATCATTGCATTGCAAAACCAGAAAGGAAGTGCATGAAAGTACATCTGACAAATGTTGAGTGATGTTGGGAATGAGATTTGACCTAGTTGTACAGAATGTTTCACAAAATAGGTCTATACAGAAATTTTCTTGTGTATTTGAAAAACTAATGATAGAAAAAGGCTTATATGTCAACTTTAATGACTTCACGACCTATTTGCAAAATATAATATGAACAAATGTAACAGTAATCAAAGATCTAAGTGGAAAAAAATGCAAATTACTCAAAATATAAGAAGAATTATTTATTGTGTAACTGATCAACAGATCCTCAAAAGAATTATATGTAAATTAAAGAGATCTAAAGAGTTATGGTGGACGAAGTCTCACTTAAAGGTATGTAAACGACTTAGTATTTTATAATTGAAGGGTTTAAAAAATTTACAAACTTGTATAAGAAACAAAATCAAAATGTATCCTGCAGGCTTAGAACATATAAAATCAAGGGTCTAAGATGCAAGAACATAAGAAAAAAAAAGGGATATTAGTAACTAAGAAAATAAAAACCAACCAATCTACAGAAGAGGACTAAAATAGTTATGATTTACATATGAAAACATCTACAAAAACTTTTCATAAAATACAATATGCTACAACATGAAACTTGATATGTTCACAAACATTTACATCAGCATCCTCAACTGAATATTTTGAATTATTTTGAGGTTTCTCTAAAAGGAAAAGATTGGTTGATACAATACCGCTAAAGATATGCCAGTCACACGGCCACTTGTAGATGCAACATATATCATGTTGTGTACCTAAAAATAAGATGACATTTAGTTCAATTTGCAGTTCCTAAACAAGACAAGATTCAGAATAGGCATAATTATTCTTAATTTAAAAGATTACAAGAGCACTAAAACCTACTTGATAAAAAGGTTCCTAGTTCTCACATGTTATTTGAAATCAGAGAATGGAATTTGAGATTTTAAAAACAATACAGAAATACCTTCTATCTCAATATGCTAAAAATAATAAAAAATACAGACAGTACTGAAGGCATTCAATCCACAAAAGAATGCAACAGATAAGATTTTGTTTAAGGCTGGTCCATTCCAATGCGTGTGGAGGCAGTCTTCGCATAAGAAAATTAAAAGTCCTTGGTAGATAGAGGGGTTGTAAAATCTTCAATTAGAATTCCCAAGAAGAGTAAGATTTAAATGTACCGAGAGCAGCAGTAATCATTTTTAAGATTGGAGATAAAAATGTCAACTGCCACAAAGGACTGAAGCTCATTTTCTTGATACATAATCCAAGGTAAGAAACATAATGAATTATTCAAGAAGTATTTGATGTACCACATCAATATAAGGCGAACCAAATATGCTCCCACCACAAGAAACTTTGTAAACTAAACAATGTTCCTTGTAGTCCAATGCATATAGAGACTGATCATGAGAACCACACCTGCATATCAATTAAAATAAAACATGTGAAAAAACAAACTTTGTAAACTAATAACCTCACTGAGAACCACACCTACATATCAATTAAAATAAAACATGTCAGAAAACTTTCTGGACTCTAAAAAGAGTGCACCAGCTTTAAATTTTTTGGACCAAGGTTTAAGATGAAGGGCTTTGGAATACCAAACTTTCTTAGATGAATCTGACCAGTATAATTTTTTATTTAAATCCCAACTGCTAGGAGTCTCTCATTGCTATTCTTTAATCACTCAAATTTCCGCTAACCACTGATATTAATTAGTTGCATCTACATTGTCCTTAGCAACATCAGAAGGTCAGTCCAGAGGAGATGCCCAAGGCTACCAAAAAAGATTCTCGCCTCTTCTTTGCCTTTCCTTTGCCCCTTCCTCATTGGGGCAGGAGTCAGCTGCCTCTTACTGCAGATGGAGCAGGAGAATACAAGGATGGCAAATTAGTCATTATGTACTAATCTTAACTTTTATTCTTTTGATCAAGATCAGTTTTATGATTTTTACCCTCTCATATCCCAGCAGCATAATGGCGTGCCAGGCAAAACATGTGAAACATGCTTCAGCAGTTGGCATAAAAAATTTTAAACTTACCCATGACAGAAATTTTTTTCAAATTAAAATCATGATCCAATAGTTCCTTAAAAATATTCAAACTTAATGCCACGGTTGCTATCAAGTCCTTTACTCTCATTTTCTATCACTCATATAAACATGCAAAAGGAAAAGGGAACTGGAATAAGCAAGGCATTACTTGCTTCAATTGCTGGAAGTATAGCTTAATCTTTAAGTTTAATAAAGAAATCTAAAATTACCATATCAAGTTTCTTGTCTTATCAACAATTGGCTGCATCTTAACCTACAAAAGGAATAAAAAAATGTTTTAATTCATCAATCAATGAACTTCAGATTTCTGAGGTACTACTGACAGGATGTTGCTCTACCTCTCCATCTGTTTGAAAGTACCAAGATATGTTCCCAGTTACAAAATCAAGAAAATAGATTTTTCCTCTATAGCAGCCAACTACAACCTACAAACACTTAAATATATTAAGTCAGATATTTCAAATTACATGCTAGAGATGAAAATAAAGCTGCAAATGCAAATTAAATACTTTATGAGACATCAAATAAAGGTGTAGGTACAGACTGACTAATTCAATAAAGCTAAAGAAAAAAATACCTGTGAAAAATCACCAGTAATTGCTGCCGAACACTCAACACGACCTTCTAACTTAACTTCCCATCGTATAGATCCACTGTCATCAGGGAGAGGAATGACAAATAATTTGTTACACTGCATTTAGTTAATTACTATAGATTATGTAAGTGTGTGAAAGCACATAGAATAGTTTCTGATGTGGATAATATCAAAAGACCAGAAACAAATAGACAATCAAATTTAACACAGCATAGTTGGTTCATGGGAGTTTGCAGCTGCAAAGTCAGTTGAATCAGTCATCAGTGACTGTTGGGCTTGGATAGTCAGATACACAAATAATGAACACAGCAACATCAAGAATTTGTGCTAGTTTATTAGACAAAAACACAAGTCCTGAATAGGGACTGTTCAAAGCAAGGTATGCAATTTCGAATAATATCGCCTGGTACGAGCGGTACATACTGGTCCGTCAGCCGACCGGTACACGGACCACCCGTTATCGGACGGAACGGAATATATATATATATATATATATATATAAACGAAGCGACATCGCCCCGCGTGGGAGAAGGAAAAGGCGACGTCGCCTTTTATAATATATATATATATATATATATATATATATATATATATATATATATATATATATATATATATATATATATATATATATATAAACGAGACAACGTCGCCCCGCCTAGGAGAAGAGAGAGGCGACGTCATCGTCGAATTATATATATATATATATATATATATATATATATATATATATATATATATATATATCGAGCGGTATACCGAACGGTATATCGCTCAATATACAGTATCGTACAGTACCGAACGAACGTCGAAACTCCGGTACGGTACGATATTTCAATCCTTCGTTCAAAGAGACATCGAGATGGTTATTTTACATGATAATGGAGAAAAAATGAATTTTTTAAAATGACACTAGGACCAGATGGAAGGCCCTTTGAAGCACAACAATACTAAAACTAGATCATTATAGACATTGGAAGCAGTAGATCTTCACATCATATCAAGAATTAACAACACGAACCTCAAATAAAAAAAATTGTCTTTATCATATACTTGTAAACGATCAACTCTTATCAAACATTGCCATTTCTCAGAGTATCTATCGGATATAAACATTTGCCGCTTGAGTGGTTCCTCTTAACTAAGAACAAGTAAAACCCCAAAATAGTATTACTAAAGTGAAATAAAAAGATGTCAAGGAAAACATGAAGTACTTCAGGTTCAAATTTTACAGAAATTATAAACTACAGTAGTTTCCAGATTCTGTCAAAACCAGAACTCCTTGAAAATTACAATCAATTTTTTGCTTTACTGTGTAACTATAGTTGTTACTCCATAAATCTTCCTAACCTACAATCTAAATAGAACCTCTATGAAATAAAATTAAATTTTCATATAGCAAGCAACCAAAATCAATGCCCTCATTAGTACATTGCTTCAATTAATTATATGCCGTCATTAAAACTAACAAGCCATAGCCACAGAGTAACAACACAACAGTCCATGAAGGAAGCCCTAGGACCCTAGAATCCTATCAAACACTGCAGTCAACTAGAGAGTTAAGATTTATTTCAAGTATTTAATGCCAATGGTCACACCCATCAAGATGTTACATAACTCACAAGTAAAAAAGAAAAATCAAGTAATTTAAGAGTGGCAATGTAAGAGCAGTACCCCTTTTTCATCAACTTCGACAAAGGATGATCCATTGCTCATCCTCAAACAATCAACAGTTAACTAAAGAGTGAAAATTATCTGATGCACTATTTATGTTTCGAAAGTTCTTCTAGCCTACCTAATCAGTTTTGGCTAAAGAGAAGCACAATTCTTGCTAAAAAACCATAACACATTATTGTGCTTCTTTATAAATATAATACCTTTTTAACAACTGCTTTTTTATACCTGCGGTTTCGTTCATGTAAATGCAGTCGTTCAATATCTTCTCATTTCCTCACACATTTCCAAGACAAAGTTAGCAATAATATATCATCCTTTCTCAATGGAGATATATGATATTAACCATAGTTTCATCATTCATGTTTTGCCAAGACCATTATGTCCGTAACATATGGTGCCTAGCTATGCATACTGGTCAGCGATACAAACTACGGCGCGTGCCTCCCAACACCACATATACTCAAATCTTTAAAAGAGTTTCATGACACGTGCTAGTGTACCGTGGGCTGTTACGCCAACACATACCGGACCCATAATGATCCGGCTGGGGAACCATGATATTAACATGTATATCAATTATTTTTAATGTGTTCTACACTCCCCACACATCACATTTGCAGGAGTCTCGTGTTACACAATCTATCTATAACATCATCCACATCTTTGAGCAGTGAATGTGTTACTATACAAATATGAACATTTACCTCCTAAGAACCCCATTATAACAAAGTATTAAGATTTAGCTCATTTGTCAAAGGAAATATAAGATAAATAGGGTAAATGGCAAAGAAAAAGGCAACATATTGTCACGGACTTCGTTGGTTTTGCCTAAGACGTGCGGCACCTTTGCTTGTCCGTCCGCAAAGGGTCATTCTTCCCAAAACCTCCAATGGTCCTTTAAGGACCTACAAAAGAGAAAACAGGTCAGAGAAAGTGTTTCACTCGGGATCCATAAGTAGCCATTTCAGCAAACACTTTATAGGCACTGCAAATTACAAGCATAAACTTTGCAAGTTTGGAACGATCGCACGACAAAGGGTCTAAGAAGATCCACCACAAACCAAACAAAATGGGGTTGCCAAACCTATGGCCATCCCTCTACATACTGTGCAAAGCGTGAACAAAACTGAAAGGTACGGACATACATGAGCATTACATCAAACATTCCGTTTATAGCTTTGTCCATGATATTCTCCCCCACTTATTCCTTCGACATCCTCATCGAAGCCTTTGCAAACGTTGCATCTTCTCGCCTTTGCTGAGTCTTCCATCTTCTGCTCTAGCTACAACACACCTCTTGGCTCCCAGCTACTCTTTGTCGCTGTTGTTAAGTAGTCCAACTTTGATCCACATGCTGCTTTAACTAGCCAATGACTTTGACTCTGGTGTGAGGTCGACCGAGTTGTGCTGATCCTTGTTAATTGCTACGGATCCTTCAGATGAAGCAAAAGACCGCCCTTGTTATGCGCTAGTCTCTCAAGCATCCCATGCCGCTTGAACTAGATGGATGTCTGTTGGAGCTTTAACAAACATTGCCTCGCAGACTTTGAAGTTTTTGGGGCCTTTCATCCACAAAATTCGCCCATCAATTCCTCTTCCACTTAGTTGTCATTTTCAAGTAGGTTCGCATCACTTCCACTTTTGATTAGCATTCTGTTGGGAAATGAGGTGGACAGTCTACTCTCAGTAGCACCGATCACCATTGGTGAGAATTTGACAACTATTGTCATTTGCTAAGTTTCTTCGAAGGGTCTTTGAACCTGTGCAGAGCTCCTCTGCTAAATAAATAAGAGAACTGGGGTACTCGGTCTCGCCCAATTTCTTAAGGGTTGAGAAGGCAAAGGCTACTCGACTTCGCCCGCCTCCTCGAGGGTTGTACTACATGCATCGAATTGGTTACTAGCATTTGTCTGTTCTTTGCACACACTTCCGAAGTACTTGAAGTGTTTGCACTTCTTGCGTTGAGTTAGCTACTGCGATTCACCTTCTCATTGCCATCGAACTTCTAGAATGCAAGAAGTTTTGCCCGAAAAAGAACAAAATTTCACCCCAACTTGGAGCAAATCTCTAATAGTTTTAGTCGCCTCTGGGATTGTACCATATTCTTTATCATTTGTGTCACCTAGTCCTCTAAAGAGAAAAGGTACAACACCGCGCACTACCTATTTCCTTAGTCGAGTACTCTTGCATCGCCCCGAAGTCCTTCACTTTCAACTATCTTGATGAGAAGCTCGTTGACATCAATCTTACAAAGTTTCTTGACCTCTGCCCTTCAGTCATGTCTAGGTACTTAGAGTTTGCCTCTACATTCTCCACCTCCTCGACCCCTTTCATGACCAATGCGTTCCCTCCAATAAGAGCAAGGGATCGATGACTCCACGGAAGTCCCGCTTATGCGATACCATGGCGCTGTCATGCCTATGGCACTACTATCTGTTGCCTCGCATCTGCGTCCCTTTATTCGCGATCGATAGATCCGCCTCCGTGACACTATGACACTCCTTCGAGTCCACCTCCATTCTAACCGACTCTTGGTTTTGGATAGTTGAGTCCCTCTACACTCGTCATCGCTTCCTCACCCCTTTCGACCATCTACTTCAACACCTCTATGTTCTCCGAGCAGTTCCCCTTGGTCGATGGGAAGACAAATTGCAACTCCCATGCATGGCCTCCACTATAATGTTGTAAGGCTCGTGCCAATTATATTCTCCTTAGCTTCCTTGGTAGCAACGTTCGCTTATTCGGCCTTGTCCTCTGACTTGCCGGGCTCCCTTGAGCGAATATGAGCTATGGAGCAGTCCAACTCTCCAACCGCTCTGATCATACCTCTGTATGATCAAGTCCCCCCTTGGTAGTACACAGCTCTCATATGTTGATAACCAAGGCTTTCATCAAATGCAAAATTCAATACACGCATAGAAGACTTACCTCTGTGGTAACATGGCATTCACTCCTTGAATCTATAACCTTTCTTGTCGTCGTGTTGTTCACCAAAGTGGAGCTCCTAGTAGCTTCCGATCATACCTCTATATAACCCAATCCCTCGTGGGATTTGTCTCGTGTATGTTGCATTGCCTCGAACTGTTCGACAACGATCTGTTGTACCATGTCGCCTCCTGGTGACATCTTCATTACATTCTGATCATTGTGGGATGAACTCGAACTGTGATCTCTCCATGTGTGGCCTCTGCCAGCACATCGTAGGGCCTCTACCGCCTTCGATTGTGTTCGCTCATTTAGCAATCGACCTTCGTCCACCCGCTCCCGGGCTCACACCCGGACGAAGCACAGCTCTAGGACAGTCCGTCGCCTAGCAGCTCCCGAAGTCCACTGACTTCATCGAAATTAGCGCACCATTGTCTAGATCCTGGGCCTCTTCCCCTCCCCTGCCAAGGCCTTCTGATCTCAACTTCGCCTTCGCAAGTTGAGTCACCTTAGTTCCTTTGTCAAATGCTTCACCGAGATAAAGTACATGTGCCTCGAAGCTCTCTTCGTCTTTAGCACCATACAGGATGAGTCTGCTCTATCAGAATGAGGGACCCATGAAATGACATGATCCCGCTCTTACCTCTATAAGAGTTCATGTCCTTGACCTCTGTTTAAGGAAAGCTTCGTACCTCCGCTCCATGTTCCATCTTCTATATCAACTCCCTTCATACGACCTGGGTTTTTCACCAAGTTCCACCCAAGTTGCTTCGCTCCTTGGTTTGCATTAAGTTGATAGTAGCCTCACGCCCACCATTCCATGAGTCAGCCCTCCGTTGAGTTCGATCTTAATATTGGCTCAAGTGTGCCTTCATTTGGTGTTGTCTTGGGTCACTCCCCCACTTAATCTCGCAATACATCCACCAATGCATTATCTCATGCGGGATCATACGACAACTCCTCGCCGCTCGCTCGGTCCATTGAGATTTGTGGAGTTAATGTCTTGAGATACCCCCTCCTCAACATATGCGTTATGTTGCACATGATTCTCCCTCTAAAGAACCAGGACGTATCCCTCCTGACTATCTATCTCGTTGGAGCAACTTCTCTCTTCGCATCCTTTCCTTTGGAAGTTTCGAAAACCATCCCCTTAGACTATTCTGCCTTGCTGAACAAATTATGCGTTGTTTCGCACCCATGAACGCACTTGCTAGATTGTGACTGTGCGCCAATACAGCCCTCGTTACACCTCTCAAGGCCTAGGAACATGTTGAACTTGCTACGCACTTCAGCCTCTAATGGACGTATCCTTCTCAAGCCGAAGAAAAAATTTCAATGCTCCATGGCATCGAGTTTCGGTCGCCTTGGGATGGCAACGGGCATTCCATCATCTGCGTACAAGCCCTTGCATAAGGACCAAATTCTTTAAATTAGCAATTCTCCTCACCTCTGTGAGTTTTACACAACTATTTTACCAAGTGCCCTGCTTGCCTTGAGCACCGTCAAATTTAATTGCTAACGTCGAACCCAGCCATCCCAACCTTTGTGCGCTACACGTTCTTCTTAGCTCGCTTATCCTCGTGATGCCTCTCACGTGAAAGGTTGGTCATTCCTCTAAATGCTAATATCAGATGCTTGCTTCTTTGAGCGACTCCTTTCCCTACAATTCAACGCTCATTTCTCCCAAATGGTCGTGTGTGCTGGCTGCCCTCAACACAACCTCGTTAGGTCCCCCACGTTTACATTCCAAGTATTTCTATGTGTACTTGTCCCGCTCTGATACCAACTGTCACAGAGTTAGCTAGTTTTGCCTAAGTCATGCGACACCCTTGCGTGTCCGTCCACAAAGGGTCAACCTCCCCAAAACATCCTATGGTCCCTTAAGAACTTACAAAGGAGAAGATGAGTTAGAGAAAGCGTTTCACTCGAGATCCACAAGCAGCTATTTCAGTAAACACTTTATAGGCAATGCAAATTACAAATATAGACTTTAAAAGCTTTGAATAGTCGCACGACAAAGGGTCCAAGAAGGTCCACCACAGACCAAACAAAATAAGGCTGCCAAGCCTATGACCAGCCCTCTACATATTGTGCAAAGCATGAACAAAACCAAAATGCACGAACATACATGAGCATTACATCAAGCATCTCATTTACAGCTTTGTCCATAATAATATGGTAGAAAGATTCTAACTCACAAGAAAAAAAAATGTTGATAGAAAATTCACTTAAATCAGACCTAAAATCAATTAACTCATAACAACATGATAATTTATCAAGCATATGCTACGTTGTTGCAATCAAGAAATCTTACAAGGCATAAGATGCCCAGAATTTATCAGGCCCTATTGAGGGAGGAAAGAGCAAGAACACTAGCAAATTAAATACCATCAGAAGCATAAAATCTAGATGCACCAGCAGCATGAATGATCCTTACCTGAGTGCATCAATGCAAAGAAATATGTGGGAGTGAGATCCAATGAGAAGGTGTAAGTTGTCATCCATTAACACAATCAAAGGTGAAGCATCAACACATGACTCGAGCAAGATTTTCCAGAGCTCTTCCAAAGACCCTTTTCTACTCCTTGGAGTCTTAATTGACAACCATAATCTATTTGTGTTATCCAAGTCACATTCAAGTTCATCCATAATTTTATTACAACGACCGAACGCAGACATCTTATGCCTATTACTTTTTGAAGGCCACAGGCCATTATCACTCGAAGTTGCACCAAGTGAATCTGGAGGTAGAAAAGAAACTTCTTGCTTAAAGTAAATATTCTCAGAGTTACTAATCGATTGTTGTACATTATGTTCTATGGAGAGATCATGGACCTGGACACCAATATATGGTTGTGATGATCTTTCAGGTGGAAAACTTCTTTGCACTTCTCCAGTTGATAAATCAAGAGCACCAGGCACATTACCATAAACTTTTGATCTTTTCCTGAACCCATTATCAGGTCCAATAAAATTCTCATGCAATTCTTTCCTCTCTATTAGACCATTTAGAAGCTTAAGTGGAGTAGGAAACATATAAATTAATCTCATATCAATCCCCAACTTATGTGCAGCTTGGGCAGCAGAAATGGAGTTACCACCCATCAAGAAGAAGTCATCATAGTCTGAAACTTCTTGAACCAATAATGCATCACAAAATACCTGGCAATGAGGAACCAAATTATGATCAGAAGAAAAAAAAAAACAATTCTATAGTGCACAATTAGAGCAGCAGGCTTTTACTCCTACATACATGGCAATCACTTAACATTTCACAATAAAAAATTTCTTTTGCTATATTTTTTTCGACAACAGAGAATGCTAGAAGTTACAAAATCTTAAGTAATTTTTACTAAAATAATCCTTATATGAATAAGAACACTGCTTCACTAGCTTTTCATTAAGATTACAGCTATATGGTGTAATGACTGGAGAAGCTTAGAAATTACATTAGAATGGTCCTAGTGACAATTGCATCAATTACAAGACAGGAGGACTCTTGCATCCACTCTCACTAATGCATCAATTATGCATTAGCAAGTTGGACTTATCAAACTGTTTATTTGTAAGTGTTGCACGTCAATTAATTCAATAGGAGAGAATTAGAAATTTCAAAGTAAATCTTTTAGGATTTTAAGGCTTCTTTTTCTCATATTTCACATTCTTTTTTCAAAATGTTGCAACATAAGCACTATTGAAATCTTCAACTATACCTTTTCTCCAACATTTCTCCAATTATATCTTAGCTTAATGAACTTGTGAAAGGAAATAAACAATATAAGAAGAATCAAAATGTAATGGTATCAGTCCTGTGCTAATTATAACTATCCATGCAAGCCACCTAATAAGAAAACAACATTGTGGTTCATATAAAGTACAGCCGACAAGTGAATCAAGAACTTGACTGCAGTATATTAACTGGCTGAAATAAATGAGTAAATAACCAAGAGTTGATTAAAGCATACTTCTTTAATAATTTGCAACAGACTATCAGAAGTCTGATTCATTTCAAAATAACTTCTACGCTGCTTTGGCATACATATTGAACTTGAAAGCTTGAGATAATCAATTTTCCCAGAGGCCAAGGTCGGCAATGATCTCATACAGAAATAATAACTTGGGATCATTACTGCTGGAAGTTTCTTGACCAACCAACTACGGATAGATGTGATCAGGTTTTCAATCAAATGCTGCTCATCTGAAGAGTGTTTATTTTCTTTCTGAAGATCCTCGGAAATTTTCATTACAAAGTATGCCTCTAGGTGGGTTGATACTCCATCTGTTCCATGAAAAGTTACAGCAGCATCACTTACTTCAGGATGTTCCTTTAGCATACTCTCAATCTCCTCCATAGCAACCCGTTGCCCATTGATTTTTACAGTGCGGTCATTTCTTCCTAGAAAAACAAGATCTCCACTTTGTAGACGTTTTGCAAAGTCACCAGTCCTGAATTGTAACCCACTACTGTTACCCTTAGGATTGTCATTTAAGTGTTCATCAAGGTATCCTGCAAACAAGCATGGCCCAGAAACAAAGATTTCGCCCTCATCGGGGTTGTCGAATTCACCAAGACTGATATCACAATTTGAGATAGCAATTCCAATAGGCACACTGCTTAGTGATTCAGTTTCCAAAACACTTGCTAAATTTTTGCAATCAAAATATGTGCAGTCACCTGATACCTGAATAACAGTCTAACTATTGTTATTGTTGAAGGAAATGAAAATAAATGCTTCTAAAACTGCATTTGAAACTCATCTAATAACCTTTAACCTGCATATGGCATGCCAGATGATTGCAGAGAGGAAAAAAAGCCAAGCTTTCTACAAATGATCAGATTGTTGAACACCCATTCATGGATTTAATTGATAACATAGGAACTTTTATTAAGAAAAATATCATGAATACAAATATAACCTGAGAAGAACCTTTCCATGAAATGCTTTATGCAGCCTCACATCCAGTTCGAGTTTAAAATTCCATGTTCAATAAAATAAGTTTCTTACAAATAGAACTCATCCAAAATACCATATAGTTCATCAGTTGGAAGGTAGCGTGAATAAATAAAACAATTGAAAACAAGATCAATATCTTTATCCAAAATCAGTGAGATAAAAACACAATGAATTCTGATTAAAATTTGCCTTGACCAATTACAGAGCTAAAAGATGAGATGGATTTACATTTCAGTTTTCACATTGTTACTCATTCCTGTCACTAACATGTAAGAATGCATTGTTCTAGAATCTAGATGCCAGCAATCATGAGGTTATCAATTAAAAGCCATCAAACAAAATAACAAGAATATAGATCGGGCATGTTACAAGTATCCTTCAGTAGAATTAGTTGGAAGTATTTGCCAGAATGGGAATGAGTTTGTGTAGAAGGAAGAAGGCATGATTCAGTGTAAGAAATATCACTCCAAACTCTAGTAGAAATTATGCCATCAAAATGTTAAATATATTGAACGATTTTCACTTTGATATAACCTAGGTCCATTACGTCTAGCCACAATAGTCATCACTATGATTACTCTAGCTTCGATTTTGTGGACCAGGTAAATCACCAGTTAAATAGGTTGTAACAGAAGTATTCCAGATCCAGAACTCTCACCCAAGACTGATCAAAAGTGGACTTCAAATTAGTGTCAGGAGTCAACCCAAAAGAACTGATGACAAACCTTTGGTAGATCTAATACCCGCAAACAAGTCTATCAAGCCATAGAGCTTCCTTTCCTCCCACAGCCTCTTGCAAGTCATGGTACCCACCAACAGATACCTCAATGTCATTAAAAAGCCACCAAAGTTGAGTGAAAGGCAAGTTATTTTTTGGTTTGATTGTATAAGGTCACAAACCTATTGTTTTTCTTTTTAAATCCTATGCTATTGACACATCAACCATTAAGGCACTTGACACAGTATGACATCAGCATGGACCTTTCCTGGCAACAATCATCATCAGACTAATCACGAAAAGGCAATACCTGATTTTTTTAATATAAAATTGCATTTCCAGGATAAATCATGTGGCAAAGCTAATCATTTCCCCATTATTCCACATGTTAACAAGTCAAAATAACTTGGGAAGGTTGTTCCATGATTGCATGTACTTAAATACATACAACTTCTATTCACTAAACTTCTTGGACAAATTCCTTCCTTACATAACTACCACTAGGTTAAGAGATTTAAAAAGGGTTTGAATTGAGTTACGAATTGATAGTGGTACAAAAATTCATCAAATCTTTCTTTGATTTCTGTCAATTTTCCGTTATGCTCTATAAGTAATTTCATGTCCATTGGAAATATGATGATGATGATCTGTCAAATATTTTTCCTCAAACCATCTTAATCTAAAGTTGTGGTCTTCAAGTGACTCCATGTTTATAGGAGCATGGATGTAATAATCATGATTCTGCTTGTACTCTTCTTGATATCATAATGTTACCAAAGCGGGCCATTACCAATTACTGGTTCCTGTCACTAGCTTGTAGAAATGAATTTGCTCTTAAATCTAGATGCCAGGGCCGAAAAGGTTACCAATTAAAAGTAATCAAACAGAATAACAAGAATAAAAATCAGACATGTTATAAATCTCCTTCAGTAGAATTAGCTGGAAAGGATAATAGGCAAGTGGATGATGGTAACAATCATGATATTTGCCAGTACTCTTCTTGATGTCATAATGTTACCAAAGCAGGAATGACATTCACAAAGCTCAATCACAGAAGGTAACTACACAGAAGCATCAGCACATTATCTTTCATAAAGAAATTTAGGAAGAATAACACGTCAACAGGATGCAACCCATCAACTTTTTAAACTTCAAAAAGTCTCATGCAATGATGAGAAAAGGGAATGGCACAAAATGATACCCCCTTGGAGCCCAAGCTATTTGTATAATGTAATTTGCTTTTTTCAACCTATCTTATTAAATGAATAGAAAAAGAATACAAATAGTTAAAAAAAAAAAGAAAGTTCTACATGCAAGAAATGGTCCTGACACTTGGCAAATGGTTGCAGAATTATCACCAACTGCAAGTATCAGTAACACATATATAGTTGGGACTTCACTGTTTTGTTGTTACTGTTGTATGTCTACCACCGATAATCCCAAGTATAGAAAAGAAAACAAAATATGCCATATGCTTCTAAGATACTGAAAGTATGCAATCACCTCATTATAACTGTTAACAAGAGAGATTCTGTGATACTAGTGCATAACAAGAAAGATTTCACGACAACAGTGCACCATTCCTAGTAAATTAGGTGAAACAAACCTGAATACTTAATTGCTGACCTCTGTACTTCCATAGAGATTGAGAATCGTTGTCTCTGGCAAAGTTTCAAGCAGACTTCGACACAATGAAATAGATAAGACCTCCCCACTAAGGATCAATACTTCCAGAGGATTACAACCTCGGATATAAGAATGCTTCAATTTAGGAAGAACCAGCCTCATCAAAGAAGGGACACATGTCAATCTTGAAATACAGTATGCCTGAAAAAAAAATGCGAGCTTTGAACATCAGACGTGTTGAACTAACTGTTTGCAATTTTCATGGTAACCAAGTGTACTATATGCAAACTCAATAAAAATATGAAGATAGTAAAACACAAAAGAAATCAGCAAGGTTTAGATTTACAATGTAATCATCATTTATATATTAGTACAGTGTTGTCTAGATAGGTAGTTTAATGAAACAAGCCCCTCCAAGGCAGGACCGGAGGGTCAATGTAACAACCTTGCCCCTACAAGATGAAAAACTATTCCCACGAATCAGAACCAGGTCGCCTTAACACGGTCTGCAGTACCAAAATGTACCGCCCGGTACGGGCGGTATGTACCGATCCGACAGATTGCCGGTACACGGACCGCCTGTTACCGGTCCGAGTGCACTGTATCACTGTAGCAATGCACTGTAGCATTATAGTACTGTAGTAGAGCTACAGTACTCGGCACACCGGAGTATACCGCTCAGTACACCTGGGTGTACCGCTCGATATACCGTACCATACTGATACCGAGCCCAGATCGAAACACCGGTACGGTACGATATTACGAACCTTAACCTTAATTGTAAAGGAACAACCTCACTGTGACACCAACAATCACCATCTAACAAAAATTAACACTCTGAACTGAATAAGAGGTATAAGGGTGCCATGAAACTATAGATTTGCACGTATCTCATTGATAAGGAATGAGGAATCAGCAGTTTTTATTTTCAAGATTGATATACACAAGGTTGAAGTGACTAAAACTTGGTGACTGTTGGAAGCAAAGTAGCTGGTTAATTGGCAGCTCAGAAGTAATGGTAATGAACTGAAGCAAGGGAACAAGATAAATCAGAATCAGCATATTTTATACAAGTACAGAAACCCAGAACAAAATACTGTTCAAAATCTTAATAATAATAATAATTGCATTTCTGACTGTCGCATCTCCTTTTCTAGCCAGTTTGGATGCTCTGCAACTCGAGATTTGTCTCCAATGACATGGATCAGTATTAACACTTCCACTTTAGCCAAAATGACTACCGAGTCTCACAGCTACACAAAGCATCACACATTTAAGACACAAATGCTCTAATCAATGTACAAATATCCAAAATACACCAACCTTTGTTTCCTTTTAAATTAAAAACATTAATGGGCTTCCAAAAGCCTTCAAAAAACCTACTTTTATTCTATCAGTTTATTGTTTCATATCATTCCATGACTAAAAATTATTGTCATCAATCCATTCAAATTCTTCCTGCCATTTGAGCTCAAATATTTGACGGCCATAGGGCACAATTAGATCTAGTAAAATGGATTGTGATAATCCATTCAGATTAACAAAAGGATCTAGTATAAAATCAAATTAGACTTTAGCTATGAAATTTCTTAGATGCTGATAATTTGAAATTCAAGCTGAGAGCATGATTTAGCATGAAAACATGCAAAACAAAGAGAGACAACAAAACAACAGGTGTACCACAATATGATCCATATTGCTGATCATAATTAAGGATATGTATTGGCAACCAAGTAAGGTTGCTCCTTTGCAACCTGGTTGACCGGGATATGAGTCATGGAAAAAACCTCTTAGTATGCAAGAGCAAGGGCGGCTTATATTATCCCCCTCAATACCTCAAATTGGCAGGAGTCTGAGACAAGTGACCTCGGTTGACCCCGCTTTATGGTAGTTGTTTATAATTTTATAATACATGCAATCCATCAAGTTGAATACCTTAAGAAGATTGACTAAACAGATTGGATTAGCTGTAAACTCATTAAATGGAGGAATGACGAGCAATGTGCAAGTTAAAATAGCCCCAAGAAACTCCTGTAGATGGTCAATAAAGCTAGTAGATGTCTTGAACAACAATATGTCCTTGCTGCATAGAGGAATCAATCCTTGCATCCACTGAAATCGGTTCAGAAGGCCTAAAAATATTTGGGAAACAGAGTTAGCAAGCTAACTAAGATTTGAAGATCAGGTAAATAAAGAGAGCATAAGCATACCAAGAATAGAACATGCAGCCACAAGCAAGCTCAATCCTCTAATCTATGCTGAAAAGCATATAAACAAGGTAGCCACTCTTAACATCTGTCTATACACGTTCAAGCACACATATTAATGAACTACCCTAGTGTATACAAGGCTTCTTGCCACTAGTAGTGCCAGATAAATCCACCAACATCCCCTCTCCTCCTTTAATTTTTGAAAAACAAAGACCCTGCAAAGTTCATTACTGGTCTATTCCTTTTTTCTTTTTAAGTCAAGAAGCTTGCTTTGCAGTCAATGTCATTCTTTTTTTTTTAGTAGGAACTGAACAAGCAATGATGTTCAGAAAAAAAATGATAATAAAAAAAACACAATAGCCTTCAAGAACTGATGTTAACTAGCACAGAAGTATCAGAGAGACAGTATCAACCAAGAGTTATCACTTCTAAAGAACAATGATGAAACGAAAATACGGTTAGCTAACTTAAAACATCTGAATCTAACCACAAACACAAGAATAAACCAGTCGGACAGTATAGCCACATTTGTCAAAACATTTCCTTCCATAAGTATTCCACATTGGAGACCTAATACAAGATGGATTCAGCATACAGCAAATATTAGCTATCTGTAACTAGAGGAGAAAAGTGAACAACAATCTAGAACATGTATCCTGTGTATAAAAGATAAAACTTTTACTAACAAATGAGTAATGAAAAGGAAAACAGGGAGAAGCTAAATTGACTTGTACAAACCACATTGTGACAATATGGGTCTCATATTAGTGTCACTATATTTTATTTTCCACATGCTATATACCAAGGGGACGAACACTAGATGTATGGTTCTGAAGTATTTGAAACTACACAATTTGACAAAATCGTGATAACAATAGCAATAAGTCCTACCCTGAGAGAACAATGGGGAGAAAAATTAATACATGCAAGGCATTTTATTTATTTTAATTTAAGCAATGGACATTCAATAGAATGAGAAACAAGCAACCAAAAGAGTGGCATTCCTGAAAGTGAAGCTCTTGATCATATCTCCACAGACAAACAGATCATGAGAGAAACTCTAAAAGAACATTTGCAGGAGAGGGAACATGACCAAAAATAATTCAAATCCAGCAAACTTAGTACTCATTTTGATTTATTTGGTCTTAACTCTTAAGAATATCAACACCTGTCACACTACAGGAAGATTTAGCCAAATCTACAATACAGTTGCAGATATTGCATTATATTTGATGTTTAGTAAAGGTAGATCTATCAATTCTTTAGCACATATCTTAGAGAGATCAGGGAATGTTCAGAATAACCATTTATTGATGACTGGGACAAGTAATTTATGCTTTCAGTAAATCTAAAGCATGAGAAAACAGGAAGTATAAACATAGAATGTATTGCATATACAACCTTAAAGAACTCAGGATGCAACATATCATTCTCGAATGAGAAAATCTAGAAGAACAAAGCACAATTTACATGGGTATGTTTTGGCTTTGAATCAGACCTATTAACACCCCAAATTGTATCATTGTAGTTCCATCAACAGTGGTACTATCCAAGATATGCAATATCGTACCGTACCAGTATTTCGAGGTTGGCTGGGTATGATACGGTACCGGCATACCGAACAATACACCAGGGTCTACTGTACGATTTCCTCTTACTGTAATACTATAGCATTGCTACAGTGTATTACTGTAGCAATGTAGCATGCTCCGTCCGGTAGCGGGCGGTCCGCGTACTAGTATGCCATCGGACTGGTACGTACCGCCCATACCGGGCGGTACCATTCGAAATTGCATACCATGGTACTATCATCATTTATATAGGCCACATACCTCATATATCAGTACGAACCCACCACAAGGGAAATTGAAAAACATAACAGTAGCTTTATTACATATTTAGCATCTTAAGGTATGATCTAATGCAAATTATTTGAAAACAAGGATCGCCATAGCATAGAAGCTTACAGTTGTCCTACCTAAACTAGCAGACAAATGAAAGTTATCTAACATTTCAAGAACTTTGACCACAAAACAATTAAGCATGAAAAAACTTCAAGATCAGTGTATGGCAAAACCCGGCACAAAAAATTTATGAGTTATGATAAGGCAACATAACAAAACCTCAAACAAAATGACATATTGCTATTGTGCAAAGAGAACTATAGATGGTAGATGGAAGAACAAAAAGCAGTGACATAAAACATAGTCGATATCAAAAAATAGTAGAGAGTTGATTATGATTTCTGATAGAATGGTTGATAATAAATAAGCATATGCATCAATAATTTTCACAAATGAAAATCTAAACAGTGCAAATTAGACATTTCTTCAGGTTATATATTCTGGCATAAATCATAGTTTACAATAGGTGTATCACTAGGCTGCACAAAATTGCAATTTTTTGACAGGATGGCATAAAAGGGGGAACTGATCCAATGACATGGAGAACAATATTGTTCCAACAAGAAAAGCTGAAAGCTAGAATTGAAATATACCAAGTGTTGTTAAAATCCTGGATATTACCAAAATACATATACTAACATCTGGCAAAGGAGTACATTTGGTCATTATTTATGAGAAGTCAACTAAATAAGAGATAAAAATTGAATAAAGCGGTTACAAAGTGACATGTGAAGGACTACACCAAGGCAAAAGATTACTCAAAGAATATCACAAGGCATCTTTTTCATAGCACATTTCAAGAAAAACACAAAAGATTACAGCTGCAATGTACAGAAAAGTACCTTCTTCTGTACCACAGACACCTTTTGATTTTCCAGTTGAACCAGATGTGTACATCAAATAAGAGAATCTTCTCGGGCTTCTGCTCTCACAAGGCCAAATAAGATCAGGCCAACAAAGCTCCCTCTCAGAATCCATTTTCATATCTGCATACAAAACTGAACAACTACTCCTTTCCACAATCCAATCAATTGCCTCAAGTTGCTGAGTTCTATAAAATGATGCACACTTGATTATAAGGCCAGTTTTTGAAGAAGAAATAACTGAGAGTATCCTTTCTTCTGACCATGAAGGGTCTAATGGCAAGAAAGCCTCCCCACATCTAAGAATTGCAAGGACTGCAACTATATATTCCACAGAAGGGGGAATACAAATGCCCACAATTTGTGGCATTCGGAAATCCAGTGTCAGTGGATCCTCTGCCATGGCAATCTGCTTTGAGCCACAATACCCTGCAATTTGGAAGATTCAAAATGAATTCAATGTGCATCAGAAGTACATCAAAATGAATTCAATGGCTCCTGCCCATTATGGCAGGAGACGAGAAAAGGAAATCTGAAATGAAAAAGAAAAAGATAAATAGATAGATATGAAAAAAATATGTTAAAGCAAGAAAGAAACGTTTGCCTGGCATTTAAGATATCTTATCAAGCTCTGATGCGTTACACAGTTTACTAATAAAAAATGATAAATTGTCTCCTCTTCTCAAGACAAAAAGGAAAAGAAAATTCCAGATGAGCAACTTGCTCAACCGGCAATGACTTTTAACCTTTTATCCATTGGTTGCAACTAGGAGAAATTTTGTGAAGACTACCAAAACCTAATTCTAATTCCAATACAAAAAATAGAACAGACGTCACAAGGTAGATATGACGGCGGCATTGGTTTCTAAATGCTTGCAAGCTTTCACTAATTGCCAATAAAGAGTAGAAAGAAAAGATACCATGTATTACGGCAATTATTGACAGCCAATCGGGACTCAACATGTGAAGCCTAGTAAACAACAACGAGCCCCACCAATATGACATCCAAAGGAAATAGTTATTTGTTACAGTACTTAATCTTTCATAATCAACGACGATTACATATAAAAGCTATAAAATGGGCCTTATTTAGGCACGTTCTGTTTGTAACCCTGAAAACTCATTCTCAACTCTCAAACTCTTCAAAAAAATCTTTTATACCACAAATTGGCTTGAACATCAGAGGGACTATGCAGACACGTTTCCAGTGCAAGTTTTGCAGGTTTAGCAGGTCCGAACAAAAATTTGACAATCGAACCTTTTTCAAACACAGGAGGGCTATGCCTCCAATCAAGTCACCTCAAAAGTCCAGGTCAAAGCTCCCTAAATGGATATCTTTCCATATCAAGCTTCTTGAGTCAGCTTTCCATATTACATTTCGCTATGGAGCGGACTTCTTCTCCAACTTTAACAGTGCCAAGATTCAAAAAAACAAGTGGTCAACTCCGCCACATCGGGTAGATAATCAAAATTGACACAAACGCCAGGATAGCTAAAAACCCTAATTTAGAGACCAACAAGATCGAGATCATCTTCACCCAAGGGAAACGATGGCCCAAGGATCCAACATCCAATAGGATGTCGCCGCATGTAAAGCACACAGCCAGTGTAAAATGGAGGTGACAATCCCTCTTTGCTGGCCTGAGCAGATGAACCCTAGCCACCCTCCACCAATTGCCAATAACTAGTATAGGAAGAAAAGAGAACGAAAGGCCTAAAAACCCTAACCTTGAGGCCGAACGAGATCAGGATCGTCTCCTCCATCGAGAACCCAACGGATGCGACGGCTCAAGGATTCTACCGCCGATAAGACGTCACCCCAGGTAAAGCACACGTCGCCGGGGTAGATCGGAAGGGACGAACCCTCCTCCACGGAGAGAGCGGCTGAACCCTCGACGGCCTCCCCTCGCCGTTGGATGCCGCCGGTGGCGTGGACAACGGCAGTGCGGGCAGAGTTCTTGGAGGCAGCTTCGAAGAAGACGTGGGAGATGCAACACAGCTTCTTCCCAGCGTCGCCACCGCTGTCATCGGCGGGCATGTTTTCTCTACCTCACGACGTCAAACCACCGATCAGCTCGACTGGGGCTATCCTTTATAGAATGAAGGGATCGGGCGGCGGCGAAGTGGACAACCGCCTCGCAACGTCATAATTAGTGTGTCAAAGATGGGATTATGTATTATATCAATCGCAACGAATACTACTACGAGACACGGAACGGGGTGAATCGTAACGGAGCAAAGCATGTATAATTATACGTATGTAGCTGTACAAACGTATAAAACGCGTAACAGTAAGAAATAAAGGGTTTTGGGTTTAGTAGGAAGTTTTTGGGATGCATCTAAAACACAAAACACGTACAATTAAATCCGATTTATTAAACTCATACAATTGAACCGATCGAACCATTTATACAAAACATGTACCCCTATTGAACCAATTCAATTGTACGTTTGAGATGTGAATTAGCGATCGAGGATAGCAGATTGGAATGGTTGAACCGATTTAGTATTATATAGCTGCATATGCACAACTATGCTATGCTGAAAATAGTTTAGGGGGTTGAATCTCATATTTCGATTATCAAATTAATTGGTAAATTATTGATCTAATATATATGTTGAGATAAGTATTGCAATATTAACTACGATGGTAATAAAGACATAAAGAAGATGTTGGATCGGAGTCAAAGATCGGACGATACGTCGAAGATTTGGATGATGTGCCAGAAGTTTACCGGAAGCTCGTCGAGAGTTCGTCGGGAGCCCGTTGAGTTCGTTGGGAGTTCGCTGAGAGTTCGTTAGAAGTTCGTTGAGAAGTTTGCTAGAAGTTCGTCGAGAGAACAATTGATATACCGGACATAGATTACTTAGTAAATGTTTTAAATTATCGTAATTAGACCTTAAGTTGAGTTAGGATTGGGAGGTAATCCCAATAACTCAGTTAGAGGCCAATTGGGCTCTTAATAGGGCTGAATTAGGGCGGTTAAATAGCCCATTCATCACCTGAAGTTAAGGGTGACGATGGCATCGCTTGGTTACTCGGTTTTCTAAGTGGTCTGGGTGATGGTACCACATAGTGTTAGTCTACAAGCAGTAGTACCGCCCAATAATAGCGATGGTACTATTAGTATTTTGGAAATTCGGGATGAGACATTTTTTTGCTCCAATTTTGAAGTCATTGGGGCCTATAAATGCCCCATCCTTTTTTGCATGAAAGGACACGAAAGTGTAAACAAAATATTGAAGTATCGGGGTGTGAAAATATTGTAAAAGTGTAAAAAATCCACCTTCTCCCTTCCTAATGTTGTGATCATTCGATGTGTGAAGCTGGTAAGGGTTATCTCCTAAACCCATAAAAAGGAGAAGAGAGCTTTAAAAGGGTGGTTTGTCTTCACTCATTAAAGAAGACCATTAATGGATGCTGATGATCTCGATGGAGGAGGAATCGAAAGTGGATGTAGGTCACAATAACCGAACCACTATAAATTCCGATGTACTCATTTTCATTATGCTTTTTATTATTGTCATTAATTTCTAAGTTAATTGCTAGTTCATTTACTCTAAAGTCAAGCACTTTTTTAGATTCGTTTTAAATGAACGAATTTTTTATAAAACGGACGATTTTTTTTACTATACTAATTCACCCCTCCTGTTGGTGCTGCTTTTGATCATAACATAGGGTTTAGTAGATCATAGTTCAATCGTATAAGTTGATTTACTAAAATGATAAAAGTTATTGGTTGAAAAGTCAAAGCTCTGTATAAGAATTTATTTTTGTAAGTCGAAATGTTTTACAATTTTTTTAAAAAAAATTTAAACTTGTTTTTAAGAATTCATCCTTTTATTTTTTTAAAAAGTGTAGCTTAAAATTTTGGTATTTATTTGAAAGCATGTTATCTTATTCTAAATGCTTATTATTTGTGAGATAACAACTTATGTATATTGAAAGGGATTATTTCATATAAAACTATAGTTTATCATGGCTTATATTCAAACTGAGATAGAATATTGTTTGAGACTGAAACTAAAGATTAAGGGGAAGATTGTGATGTGTGAGTTGAGTCTACTTTGACGTTACTAGATCAACTGCTAACTAAAATAATTTTAACTCGATGTATAATTTTGACTGGTCTAATGAGACCAGATCATTTAATCATGATCAAATATGAGCTTATTTGATTTAATTTCATCAATCATAAAATTTCCACTATTTGGTCGACCAATATTTAATAAGTTTACTTGACTGCAAAATTTATTCAAAGGAGTACTGATTTCTTCATAATGATAATTTTTATTATTATATATTTTTATTAATCTTATTTTGACTTAGTCAACCCTTGGGCTTAAAAAAATTTATGATCTTTGATGAGGCCTACCTCGAAATTGATGCAATCATAAAAGATTTGATTGAGCTTCATACTTCGTCATTAATGTATCTTTTAAATATAAATTGATATTTGATAAATTCTTTTCAAAATATATTGATGTAAGTAATTATTTGGTAAAATTATATTTTAACATTTATTAATAAATAAAATAAATATATTTTTTAATAAATAAAAATAAAAATAAAATAAAATTTTGTATGGATGAGATATAATAAATAAATAATCATATAAATGAATGTAAAATAATTTTTAAAAAATAAATAAATAAAATTCCACCTTATATAAGACATAAATCATATTGGCTTATAGCTAAATCTTATTAGTAGTCTTGTGATTTTAGATAATATCATAGAGTATTTTGAGAATTAAAAAAAAAATACTAGTGTCTTGTAAAATTTCAAATACTAATGCTAAGGTAATACTAATATTTGAGCGTTTGTAATACAACATCCAATCTAAATGTGAATTAAAAAAAATTTTAAACATCAATTCACATTTGAAATGTGCATTTGTAGGATATTAATAAGATTCTTTAAATTATCTAAAGTATCTTATAATATTATATAGAATCACAAGATTATCACTAAGTAATAAAAACCATAACCCTATGATTTACTTATTCAGGTGAATTTTTTTATTTATTTATTTTTAAAAATCATTTACATGATTATATTTTAATTTATTATGCATTTGGGTCACACAAAATTTGTTATAAAATTACATGCAATCATTTATTTTATTTACTTATTAATTTAAAATAATATATATATATATATAGTTTTAAATAAATATTAAAAATATAATATGGATTAATTTATCACATAATATTCAATAGATTTTTGAAATACAATTTTACCAAACAATAAAAAACTTACATCAGTATATATTTAAAATTTATATTAAAAATATAAAATATATTCTCAAACACAACCAATAAGTTCAAAAGTACTTATTCGTTCCCCCCCAAAAAAAAAACTTTTTTGAAATATAATAATAGTTCATGCGATAGATTATGATGACATTCGTTCATTCCAATAACCGAGAACACTATAAATCTATCTAGAAAATACGATAAAACCCAAAAATAATTAATAATATGGTCAAAGTTTTTCTTTTTTTATCAACCATTGGATAATTAATAGTATGGTCAAAAGGTGATCAATTGGGTAATGATGTTACGTTGATTAGTTGTTTACCAGATCTCGAAGGATTTAGGTGGGCCCCCGAGCCGGGATGTGCCGGCTGAGGGAAGTCAAGGATGATGTGGACAATAAATGGGATAGTAACTGCCCCACTAGAATACCCAACACTCCGCCAGTCCTCGCCGTGGAATGACTGTTGTTCCCGATGCCGAACGCCAAATAGTCCCCTTCTCTCTTGGTCGGACTCCGTCGCAGTCTTCCCCCTCGCCCCACCACCGCACTCGGTTTTCTCCGCGGGGCCCGATTTCTAGGGTTGCTGGACGCGTTCGAGTTTTCTACTTCCGTTTCGTCAGAAAAGGAGGCGCTTTGGACCCGGTCCAGTGGAACAATTCGAGGTGCTCGCTCTCCAGTCTGGTTCTCCGGCTCCAGCGGTGGATCCCCCGCGGGGAGGGAAACGTTTTATTCTGCTCCCGAAACCTTTTGGTCTTGTCCGGAGTCCGCTTTGTTGAATAAAAGTCTCCGGATTATTTGGTACGGCGAAAGCTTGGGTTTCTTCTTTTTCTTTACGGTATATTTCTGTGTCTTTGAGGTTATCACTGAAAAATTTGCTCGTTTCTGCTTTGAAGATTGGATTTTGTGGGGGGGCTGGTTTCTGTATTTCATCGGGTCGGTGATCAGAGTGACAATCAAAAAGCTTCCGGCTCGATTGCTCAGCTTGGAGAAATGTCCGAAAATATGGATGAAAATAGCTGGCAAGAGATGCTGCGGAGGATATTGCCTCCAGGCACCCCCATCCCGGAGGCACCGGCCAACCTTGATTACTCTATTGCCATCGAGTATGATGGCCCGCCGGTGTCATACGAGCTTCCGAGGGTTGACCCTGTCGATTTGATTCCGACGGCTGAGCCTGTGCTTGGCTCTCATCGGTTGGTGAATGATGACCTTCCCCCGGTGGTTGATCCAATTACTTTGCCTGTCTCTCGGATTGCTCGCTGTGCTGACCCCCCACAGCGAAGCCCGCAGGTATCAGGAAGTTCCGAGTCTGTAGATTCAGTCTTGCAGAACGGAGAATTCTCCGATGACTCCCGCTCGGGGTCTCCAGTTTCTGCCCATAGCATGCCGAATGGGCAGCCTAGCCAACCAGTAAATGAGGGGAGGAGGGCTTCTGTTGTCACTTTTGAGGAGAAATCAGAAAGCAAGGAGATTTATGAAGATGTGAAGGGTTCTCCTCAATATGTTGCAGTTACCTGGAACGACAAAAAGAAAAGGGTGTGCTATAGATGTGGCAAGAGGAAGTGGGAGAGCAAAGAAGCTTGTCTGGTCTGTGATGCCAGGTATTGCAGCTACTGTGTGCTTAGAGCCATGGGATCAATGCCAGAGGGGCGCAAGTGTGTTAGTTGCATTGGCCAGCCAATTGATGAGTCAAAGCGTTCCAAATTAGGAAAGAGCTCGAGGACGTTGTCCCGGCTTCTCAATCCGCTGGAAGTCAGGCAAATCTTGAAAGCTGAAAAGGAATGCCCTGCAAATCAACTCCGCCCAGAGCAACTCATCGTAAATGGACTCCCACTTAAGCCAGAAGAGATGGCAGAGTTGCTCAGTTGTCAAATACCACCTCTAAAATTGAAGCCTGGAAGCTATTGGTATGACAAAGAGTCAGGCTTCTGGGGGAAGGCAAGAACCTTAAAAATACGTGCTTGTTGTGAACTGTCATTTTTCTTGTTGTGAAACTGATCTTTTGCCTATGCTTCTTCCTTTTTCAGGAGGGCGAGAAACCCGATAGAATCATCAGCTCTAACTTGAATTTCACTGGCAAGCTTCATGCTGAAGCAAGCAATGGGAATACTGAAGTTTATATCAATGGCAGGGAAATTACAAGAGTCGAACGAAGGGTGCTTAAGGTAGAAACTCGGTGCAGTCAGTAGCCACTTTTTGTTGCCAAGCAACCATTACTTAGTACCTACTTATATCCCCTTTCAGTGAATTTTCATTTAGGTTCATCCTTTATGAGTTTTTGGGGCTCATTAATCCATCCAACCTGGTGTCTCACATGAAAATATTATGATTCATCTATTGCAGATATGCTTCAGGTTGAGAACTGATATAAAGTCTACTTTCTTACATCATGTTAATAACTAGGCACAGAAGATTCAGAAGTTTGTTAATCTTCATGTCCATTATAGTTGATATTGTTTGCCCCTTCTTTCATCCGAGTTTCAAACCATCACCGCGTTTACTTACTACTTACGATCGTTTTTTATCAATGTCTCTCAATATGAGTCTTGCACATCATTGTGTATATCACTACTTGTTTGACCTCGTATGCAATGTACAATGAACTTGTTTTATGATATGTAGGTGCTATCCATTATGATTTATCAACTATGGGGTGCATGGTCCCTTATATGTTTATACTTCAATTTAGTATTCGAGAACGAATGATTTTGTGAAGTTTGCGCAGAGTTGTGCATTGGGGTATTACAATTAGCAGTCGTCGTCATCATTTTGGCATGCAAAGTTGTCCCTTGATCCTGGTTTTAGAAAATTGAAGATATGTAGCTTTCTATACTGAGAGAATAAGGGCAAATCAGCATTGTTTATGGCTGCACCAAGATTACCGTCCTTTTGTTCCTGGTTTATCTTCCCTTTATTATATATTTATTTGCTGTCCCAATAATTTTATGGCATATCCACTGAAAATAACATCAAATAATACAGTTATGTAGCAATTTCGTGATCCCAGTTAGGCCAGTCATTGCCTGTTGGATTACACGATGTTCAATCATGTTCTTTTTACCCGTCTGAAACTAGTTATCCTGTCCCTATTTAGGGTATTTATGTTTGATATCTTTTGTTTCTTTTTCTTCTTTCAACAACTGTAGTTTTAGTTAAGTATTATCTTGATTATATTACCAATTACTTACTGTAACTATGAGAACAAGGAAGTAGACAAACAAAATTGGACTGTGACATGTGAATTTTTTTATATTGGAATGTAAACTTTGATCTTTTAGTTTTCTGTATGCATCATTTGTTATTGATATTGCCAAAGTGATTTTCATCTCCAATCTGATTCTTCAATTGCTAACTTTTGAACATATGCCAATTTTGCAGTTTGCCAATGTGCAATGCCCACGTGATACACATTTCTGGGTATATGATGATGGTCGCTATGAGGAGGAAGGTCAAAATAATATCAGGGGAAATATCTGGGAATCGGTGTGAACAATAACTCAACATTCTCTTTTTTATACGTCTGACTGAATTATGATTATAATCTGTCATAACTGATTGGGATTATAGTTGTTCTAATTTTTTACTTGCTACTTATGTTGTTGCTTGGCAGACATTGACAAGATTGGCATGTTCTTTATTTTCTTTACCTGTACCTCATTCAGTTCCAACTGGCTCTAGAAATGAGGCTCCCTATGTAGCCAGACCTGTACCTGATTACCTTGAGCAGAGAGTCCAAAAGCTTTTGCTACTTGGACCACAGGGATCTGGGACAAGCACCATCTTTAAGCAGGTATGACAGCCGAATGTTGTAGTTGAACCTTAAAGGGGAACATGGTTAGTGATTGCATGGAGATCTTTTGATCTTGTACATAAGCTTTATACAAATTGGACCTGAACAAAATTATTAGCAAACTACATACGGGAATTCCAGCACCCAAATATTTATGCAGATCTTGCACTTTTCTAAATGGTATTGCAGTTTGGTGGTGTATGGTTTTTCATGTTACATCATTTTTTTTAGATTTATTAAAAGCTTTGCTATGTAAGGTGCTAAAGAACTTCTATGTCTTTCATATGTCAAATTCCAACTTTCTTCGTGGCTTACAATTTGTTTGTATGCATTATTTTGTCATTTATACTACATCATTACTTTTCAAGGATTATGATATTTTTTCTAAATTAGGTTCTAAAGATGGCTTCATTCTTCCTGCCAAACTTTGCTATCCCTTTTTTTCTTAAAGCTACAAGTTCAAAATTTTTATCATTCTTTTTCATAGTCTCCTTTTGTGACACAGAGCCGTCTTTTTGCAAGCAGGGGTGCAATTTAGGCCACTTGTACAGCATGATTCTTGTGCATTTGTGTTCTCTTTGCTTCTAGGATTTGTACGTAGATAAGTTTACCTGTGAAGCTATAGAAATCATGAGAAAGGCACCCTTCAGCTTTGGACATAATTCAGCTCCTCCTTACTGCCCTTCTTTTATTTCCTTCATTGGTCCTCCTACACCAATAACTTCTTTTATTACTTTTGTTGAACTATCAGTTGATTCATAGCAATATGTGCTGTTCTTGCATTGATCTCAAGTGATGCAACTATGTGAAGCACTCTAGGATATCTACCTGCATAAATAAATCACTTCAAAAAAATGTAATTAATCATGAATATATGAAACCTACAAGTTCCTCTGTTATGATTCATGTATGTTGCTAGTAATATAGAATCACATTTGTTTTGATTGGTCTAAGTGATAGTCTTTTCATGATCAAAGAAGAGATCCTTTTCAACAGTATGTGTTGCTTTCACTAATGGTTATAGGTCAGGATTCAGATCAATTGTAATTTAATGGAGTAGATAATAATGGGTGTTAGTATTTTTCTTAATAAGAGGCGACTATCGTAGCTTAGGATTCAGGTCAACTGTAGTGAGCATATTTTATCTCTAGTAGATACTAGTGGATGTCAGTATATTACTTCAGAAGAGACAACTGTCACAAAGTTCAGTCACCTGACACGTTTCTCAAGTCCATAATGAAGTTGATAACTTGATTCAGATTGATTTGATTGTTTTTCTGATTTATTTGTGATCCATATAACTTTGCTTCCTTTTTATGCTATATATGCAGCTTAGTCAAGATTTAACATTTGATGGCTCAATGTTTTGGCCAGGCAAATTTTTGTATGAAAATTAGTTTTCTTTTGATTCCTTTGTGTTCCATTTGGTTTTCTTTTGTATGACTACAACCGAATATTGTAGTTATATGAATGTGCAAGTGCGTGCATGTGTCATGAATATGCCAGTTAGTCTAGACTTCCATTTGATGGCTCAATGTTTGAATAGGTGAAGTTTTTGTATGGAAATGAGTTTTCTCAAGAAGAATTGGAGAACATCAAGCTAATGATACAAAGCAATATGTACAAATATCTAAGTATTTTACTTGAAGAACGAGAGCGCTTTGAGGAGGAGGCCTTGGCTAGGTTGGAAAGGACAGGCTCACATGATCAAAGTTCCACTGACGGTAATATGCATGTATATGTTTTACCATTCATTTTTGCAGCACTGTCTAACAGTTGCTTGACTTTGTTATGGTCCTTATCTAAATTTATTCGTAATATGTGCACCAGCTCTTCCCCGCCCCTTCCTTCCTGCCCTCCTGAAGCAAATCCCTTTGTTAAGCTTATCTAAAGAATAAATTTAGCTTAATTTAACTAGTTCTTAAATTCTAATCTCAACTGTGCATTTTAAGAATAATTTTGTTTCATTAATATCTTTACATTATTTGCTGTAGAAGACAGTTTCAATCACTAAGAGCATGATTTATCATCATTCAACCTACTAAATTATTGAATTGTATCACCAAAAATTCTTATATCTTTCGCACCAAACACACCCTTAAGATTGAAAAAAGTGCAAATCTGATGCACAATCTCAGGTCCATGGAAAGTTAATGTATGTAACTTTATTGTTTCCGTGACTCGAGCTTCAATTACCCAAGTCTCAAATGATAACATTATTGTGATGCTGAGGCTACCCCCTACATCCTTAAGACTTCATAAACATAATTGTTCACTTTTTTACAATTTAATGACCATGGTCATAGCCACTATATTACATAACTTTTTAAAGAGTCCATTGCTTTACATTTCTTTACTGAGTAGCAGTGATTTAAAAAGCGCTAGGCGCCAAGGTTCAAAAATGTCCGAGGCGCTAGGCGCTCGCCTGAGCGAAGCGAGACGCTAAAATATAAAAATATATAATATAATTAATAAATATAATTATTTAAAATTTTAAATAAAAATATGCTATTAAATTAAGAAAATCTAAGATACAAAATCAAAATAATATATTATTAATCTAATAAATACAAATACTATTATTAGTATATTGTTAACAGTATACAGAAGGAGAAGAAGGAAGAGGAGTGTAAGGGGGTGCTGACTGAGAAAAGAGGAAGCGGCAGCGGCAACGGTAGCGAGCAGTGACAGCGGCAAGCAGCGGGAGCGGAAGCGGCAGTGGCAGCGGCAACGAGCAGGGTTAGGGTTGGGCAGCGACAGCTGATATCAGTGCTTTAGTTGGTTCGATTGAACCAACTAAAGCACCAGAGACCGAACCAGACCTAAAACGCTGGTTCGGTCGCCTGGTTTAACCCAGGCGCTCGTCTGAAGCGCCCAACGCCTGGGCTCGGGCGAGCGCCCAAGCGGCGCCTCTTTGAAGCGCGCCGCCTGGAAGTGAAGCGAGGTGCTCGGGCCTCGCCTCTCCTCGCCTGAGCGCCTTTTTAAATCACTGCTGAGTAGCACATCTGTATTTACATTTATTGATACTAGCTTTTTGATTTGCCCCTTCCTTTACAGCAGAATATGGAGGGCATATCCTAACAGTAACTTTATCTTCCTACTTTTGGCATGTATTCCCATTGTGTTCACCATCCATCGAATGATTTCCATCAAGAAAACCCTGTGCACCTTGTGACAAAGGCCACTTTCATGACTAAAATTATGTCAGACATTGTACCATTTTGGAAGCCTCATAAGTTGTAACAGAGGTGGCTACTCAAATTTATTTTTGTGTAGCTCGTCTTTTGGACTTTATCTTTTTCTCTAGATACTTATCTTTGTGGTAGAGAACAAATGGTTTTGCTCTTTGAATCCCATATAATGGTTACAAACAATTCATATTTCAGGTCAAGTTGAAAGTGAAACTAGTCGGCCAAATCAGTGTATTTACTCTATCAATGGAAAGTTGAAGCAGTTCTCTGACTGGCTTTTAGACATCGTAGCCATGGGGGACTTGGATGCTTTTTTTCCTGCTGCAACACGTGAGTATGCTCCATTGGTTGATGAGATGTGGAAAGATCCTGCCATACAGGAAACATATAAGAGAAGAAACGAGCTTCACTATCTTCCAGATATTGCTGAATACTTTTTGAGCAAGGTGTTGGTTTATGACATTATTAAGTTGTTTTTTTATTCCAGAATGCATAGCATTTGATGTCAATTAAAGTGAAAAGTACCACATTTGTTCCGTGAATTCTGTTTTAAGGGATCAAATCGTTAATTTTAATAGACTATTCTTTAGCAGGTAAGGTTTAAATTCTCAATCTGATTTCAACACCTTGTAAGACCAATATGGCATCAGTATACCAGACGACACACTGATCTGTACCACTTCATATGACTGAAAAGAAAATAATGCAAATAAAAAATGATCGGTAAGGAGCTGTATGGATCAAGGACCGGTTAGTACCAATTAGTATGTACTAGTCCTATTTGTATTTGAATCCTTGTTAGCAGGAGTTATAAAACAATGTTATTAATGCAGGTTAGAACAACTAATTATTGATTTTGCATTCTTGTGGGTAAACCTCTTTTTTCAAATTTTTTATATCACTTTGTGCTTTATTTTAAGACTTGAAAGTGTTGAAGTAGGCATATTTCTGCTTTTATATGCTCACTCATTTTTTTAATACATGCTAGTCCAGTGAATATTGTGGGGTTGCAGAAATGAAATTGTGTTGAATATTCACTAGAAGCCTTCCCTTCACTTGCTTCTTTTATAAACATTGCTAAATGTTGTTGGTTAGTGGTGTTGCATCTGGGTGATCAGATTCCAATCACCCCAGACCATGCATATGCTGGAGCTTCGTGCACTGGGGCACCCTTTTAACTCTCTTGTAGCTGTAATATTTGGCTCAGATTTATATCCGTTTCCGAGGACATTTGGATCCTGTCTATGATAGTACTCATATTTAGTATAACTTCCATGTTTCTTCTAAACCATTTTTTAAAACTAAAATCCATGTAAAATAAGAGATTTTTGATATTTCCTTAGGTTCAATAGATTCCATGTTAGCTAAGATACTGGTATGTTTTGTTGGAGTTCATGGAATAATGTATTCCCAATGGAACTAATTTATCTTCTGAGGATAATGGTATGATATCATGACAATGAGTAAATACTTGAAAGTTCTTTATTTTCTCTAAATGAACTTATTTTCTTATGAGACTCATCCTTGGTTAAGAGAGTTTGAAACTGCAAGGTACAAATTTAGAATATATCAACTAGCTTAACTTGCAAATACCTTGGCTACTGATAGCAAGGTCCTAGAACTAAATCCTGCCTTTATTGCTTATCATTTGAAACAAAAAAACCTTAATTTTCTTATTGGTTCATGCCTTCTTATTTGTTTATGCTTTTATAAGTTCACACCATAGACAATGTCATAGAATTGCATTAGATAGTAGGGTTTTTAATTTTTATATGATCCCCTACCTAATAGGTTTTTTATAACACCCCTTTAAATGCCAGCTCATCCCAATTGCTAGTGTAGGGAAAGAGAGGAGGGGTATAATAAATTTGTTAGTGTGGAGGGTTGCACTTAAGTTGCTTATTAATATTTCTTGTTGTCCATAATGCATGATATTTCCCCATTTTAATCTTTCCTTCCTTCTTGTTATAGTGTATATATGTATATTAATATAACTTATATTTTAGTATAACTTAATTAAAAATAGCTGAAACTTTTCTGAAACTATCCAGAACTTCCACTCTGGCTTCAATTGAAAAGAAACCTGAAAATTAGTCTTCAACCATCCTGTTAACCTAATAGAGTAGTAACAGCAGATCAGGTTCACAGTCAAGATTACCAAAAAACAAACACCAGATCAAGTTCACAGTTGAGATAACCAAAAAGCAAACACCAGCTCAAGTTTCACAGTTGAGAAAAAAAAAAAGAAAGAAAAAACACATTCTTAATAAGAACAAGTAGATAACTAAAATCCTTGTACATGCTGATACTTCTATGAGAGTTGAATTTTTAATAAGAACAAGTAGGATAGCTCTGAAATCCTACTAAGAACAAGTAGATAACTAAGAACAAGTAGGATAGCTCTGAAATCCTTGTACATGCTGATACTTCTATGAGAGTTGAATTTTTAAGATTGTTCATAACGGCTCTTGTCATGGTTCTGTGAGATGTGATTTATTTTTGTCACTTTGAGGTGCTTGCCTGCTTGAACTGTCATGGTAAATGTTGCCGTGGAGTGTGGATACAACTTTGAGGAAAAAGAAGTGTTCCATTGAGGTTGTATATTTTTATGGAAGCACATGATCCAAGTGTCATGCAGTGCTTCTAGCCATTTAATCTGTTAAACAAAATGAGTGTATGCTTTGGAGATAGCATGCGATAGAATAGAGTGGTAGAAATAGAAATTTCTGTTCGTGTAATTTGTTTCCCTAGAGATTGAAAATCTTGTGCTGTGAGTCAACAGATAGCCAAGAAAAGGTAGAATTTAACTCCAAAATACAAAGTTTCAAATTCTCTGGTGTTAATATTTTAGTAATCTGGTCATAATAGAATGTTTAACATTGTTTGAGATATGTTTATGTATGTCAAATATTTTCTTGCAGGCGATTGAGGTATCAAGCAACGAGTATGAGCCTTCAGAGAAAGATATACTGTATGCGGAAGGAGTAACTCAAGGGAATGGATTGGCCTTTATCGAGTTCTCACTTGATGACCACAGTCCAATGTCTGAACTCTATAATGATAATCCTGATGTTCACTCCCAACCACTTACCAAGTAATTTCTCTATTCGATCATCTATCCTTTCTGCTGTTGTTATCAGCTACGTAACATGGATCAGTGTACATGACCAAGCAATGGTTATAATCAGTAATTATCACAAAAAAGCTAAGTGTATACATAACTTAAGCATAATACAGCTAGAGACAAGTGACTCAAAGAATAAAAGATCTGATTCATATTCAAGAAAGATCTGTCTTTTAAGTTTTGGTAAAAGTTCCTATCACTCATATAATGCTGAAAATTCTGCTCATCTTTGGCCTCTCTCTCATCCGTTTGAGTCTGTAGTTCTACATTTTCCTCTTGTGCTTGCCTGTGTTTCCTTATAGCAATTTCTTATATTTTCCTCATTGTTGCTCATCATTTCTTTGTCAGATACCAACTGATTAGAGTAAGTGCCGAGGGGATGAATGAAAGCTGCAAGTGGGTGGAAATGTTTGAAGATGTCCGCCTAGTAATCTTCTGCGTGGCACTCAGTGATTACGACCAACTGGCCGCCGCCGCTAATGACAGTAGTAAACCTCTTCAGAATAAGATGATCCAGAGCAAGGAGTTATTCGAGGCGACAGTCAGGTGTTTACTTCACTTTCTCAATTTTTTTTTTTTGTATTAATTTCTGGAGATGTTGCCTGGAATTTGCTAGTAGAAGCTCAGTCCTATTGGTAAAAGAATTAAGATGATAAAATTTCTTTTGTGATTAGAAATATACAAAGTTTAAGTGTTAGATTAATGAAATTAATTTATCCTAGTTAGTTCAATAGTAAACCCATAACATAATTGTTGTTATCCAGGATTTCATATATAATTGTTATTTCTAGTCATGTTGACTTGGGTTATTCTACCCAGGCAACCATGCTTCCAAGACACCCCATTTGTGCTCGTGCTCAACAAGTATGACTTGTTTGAAGAGAAGATAAACCGTGCGCCGTTGTCGTCCTGTGAGTGGCTCAAGGAATTCCGCCCAGTGAGGACTCACCAGAGCAACCAGAGTCTAGCGCACCAGGCATACTATTACATTGCCATGAAGTTTAAGGACCTCTATGTCTCGCTGACCAACCGGAAGTTGTTTGTTTGGCAAGCACGGGCTCGAGATCGTCCAACCGTGGATGAAGCCTTCAAGTATATGAGAGAGGTGCTTAAGTGGATGGACGAAAATGAGGAGAATTATTTTATGGAGGATTCATTTTATAGCACCACAGAGTTGAGCTCCTCACCATTTATCAGGCAGGCATGATAGATCTCAAGAGCCGTATAGCTCGAACTGCTGTGTATATTATCAGTCTTGTGGTCGTTTGATCTATCCGATGTATAATCTACTCGGAAATTCTCAGTTTCTGAAGTCTCTTCTTTTTCTTTTACTTTGCCTTTCCGTGTACTACAAATCGAGATTTGGTTAATTGATATTGAATTGTAATAAATTGTTCTTTTCATGTTTATGAATCGTAATAAATTGTTCTTTTCATGGTGAAAACATCTGAAAATCCAGACTGTTGGTAATGAAGTTTTCGCACAATGGAAGCATGAACGATAACAAATAGGCATCGAAGATGGTCTGTAATACTGAGGGCAGGTTGGGTGATGATCAAGTAAAGGACTCTGTGTTGTCTCTCTTCTCAGAGCAATTTAAAGCTTTTTATGATCCAACAAATGTTGATCAGAGTTTCCTGTAACTGCTCAATTAATTGGAAGTGGGGAACTAAGCAGCATGTGAAATCTTGTGATTTATTTTCTTTGCCGACCTGGATGAACTTGTTAACACAATTCAAGAAGATGCAAAAGGTGCCAGATTATTATGGTTCAATATCATCACTACAATCATCAATCCTCCAAGATCTTGATTTGGCAATGCCCATTGAAGGGTTTAAATGTTTAATCATCACTAATCTGAAATTTTCACAGTTCTTTTCATTATGGTCCAGAAGTGGTACAAAATGAGGATATCAACAAGACTAATGAGTTCTGAAAACACTCTTGAGAATGATTCAAGCAAGAACATATCTCCTGATGCTCATGCCAAGTCAAAATTTTCATTTCATCATCCGGTTAGTTGTACAAGATTTTGTGACTCTCAACCATAAATAGACTCCATAATTTGACAAAAAAGGTCAGTTTATCCATCAACTAATACTAATAATGCTATCGTGTTACGTTACGTGACCCCAACTCCTTCGACATTCTCATTTAACTTATATACGGCTTAACATGGCTGCAAAAGTAATGCAAAACCATCAAAAAACAGTTCCCGTCTGCAGTGCAGCACGAGCTCTCCGTAAAGAGGAATTCTCTCAGAGAAATAAACTAGCTGACAGCCAGTTGCATACCGTCTCTCGGAGTAATCAACTGATATGTTTTCCTCCTACGAAGGCAAAAACTCGTGTTCTAAACAACTGTGCTAAATCTGTGGTCTCAGCCTCCATCTGTGACTTCATTGCATCATCATACTTAAATAAACTTTTGCTTCTAAGAGGTAACCTACTCACAACATCAACAGTCAAGCTGGCAATCGGGTTGCTGCTTGTGAGTGCTTCCATTGTAGCTTTGGAATATATAGGATGTGATGCTAATCGATTCAAGAGAATGAGTGCCTCTCTGAACAATGAGGTCCTGCAAAGAAATACAAGTGATATCAATTTAACAATGAGGTCCTGCAAAGAAATACAAGTGATATCAATTTAAGGAGGTACACATCAGAGTAAAAAATTGCAGACTGATGGCATCTTTGGAGAGGAAAACATAAAACTGCTGTACACAACAAAAAAATTGATGTCACATCTATTCTCTTGTATAATCCTTCCGGTGGAAACTAAATCTTGGTTTATCTATGCATCAGGCACCAATATATAGGAGAAATCGAACATACTGGACCTAATTACTTGAACTGATATCAAACAAGTTGATTTGAAATATGGGTCAAAATAAAATATTAACACATGACATTGCTAATTTTATTGCTTTTTTGGACAATATAACTAGGCAATATATTAGAATTTTTTTTGTCTCCGGTCGCCAAAACAATGGTTCTTGATATTGGTAACCTATACATCGGGATAATGTGATGTAAGACTATTTGTATCTAGATTGGTATCTTAAAACATTGAGACTTAGCCAACAAGAAGACGATAAAGATGGCATACAAGCAACCCTGCTGGAAGATGTGTACGAACCAATTTACTGTTCAAAATGAATGAGCTACACTCTGTTGAACATTAAAAAAAGGGGATCCTTGAAAGTTCTTTAGTTCCTTTCAAGTTTAAGTTCAAAATTAGGAAACCATTTAATTGATAGCATTCTTTCAAGAAAAAATGAGTATAGTAATAATGCACTAATTCAGTGCAGTGTTACTAGTTAAGCAAGACATGTTGAAAATTGAACTTTGTTACTTCATTAGCTGTTGCAACTGCTGCATCACCATTTTGGGTTACTATCAAAAGTAATAGCTATGACGGTTTGCTCCTAACAAAATCTACTTCCTACTTCTAAGTTACCTTTCCTTGCAGAGGGTTCGAGGAAGGGCACAACCAGCAATCTCTATGTCCAACTCAGATGCCAAAACTTGTATAATTATCTGCAAGAAATTTACACCCCGAGGCCCTACTGACTTTAAAAGTATTTCAAAACCAGATTTCCCGCATGATGCTACATAAGCTAACAGTATAATTGCTTGTTTATGAAGCTTGAGTTCCTGAAAAAAAAAAATTCCCTTTCTACATGAGCTGAAAAAATAGATGGACCATGATGAAACAGAAAACTGCAGAAATAACTGAACTCCAATAAAAACAAACTATAACTTGGACATATAACACAGACATCAGAGGCAAAACTGCACAAAAATATATTTATATATTGTATCATCAATGAAAGTTATGGCAATGATGGCTAGGATCTTTACTGTTACTGAATAAACTTGAACACAAATGACTCAAATTGTTGGATTTGAAATGAGAGGAGTAACAAGTGAATCTAGTATTAACAAGTTCTCATGATCAAATATGGTGTAATTTTAGTAACATGAAGGGGAAAAAAGTGAAAAAAAAAAAGCAGCATTGAAGTAGATGGATAATTTTTTTGAAAAAATCCTTAAAATCTTTGACCCATTATTTAATTGGAAAAGAGTGATGGTATAAACTTTGATAAGATTTGCTCATTAACTATAATCTGTACCAACTCAGTCAAATATCAGGGATTTTTAATGGCAATAATCCTAGCAGATTGATCAATATACCGCCTGAAGAAGAGATGAGACAAGTACTCATTAGCAGATTGCACAACAGAATTGGACGAATTATTGGCTATGTACGAATCATCAGTTTGCAAGCATCAATACATGTTTAACCACCTCATTCAAATTTGCAATGTCATCAGTGCACATTTTTATTTTCCTGAATTTCATGCAATTTTCCTTAGTAGCAATAAAGACACCATAATTTTAGGCAAAAGTCATGCACGGACACCTGGTGTGTTAAGTCTGGTGCATTAACCCTCATTGCAAACTAATCATTTGCTCACGGAGCAACAATTTCCAGAGTGAAAAAATGATCAGATTCTTTTCATTACTATAGAGGTGAAGGAAATTATATTCCAATGCAGACCTTACATGATCAAAGGATAAAAAAATATGGTGTTAACTTTTAGAAGATAAAATCATAAGATGCAGGATGACTAAACTAAAGATTAATAGAGCTTATTTGATACAACTCTTCATAAGCAAAATGATATGCTAGGAATAACAAAATTGATTTTAACATTAAAAGAAGTAACACCAGAATTTTCACTGATTTGTGCCCTAGTTAGAGAAATACAAAGCAAAATCTGTTAGCTTACCAGATCACCAGTTCCAGCAGGTGATAAACATTTCGACAAGCCCTCAAGAATCAAGTTCACTGCATCTTCTAGCGCAACACTATGATCAACTGTTTCTGCATGCTCATCATTCTCTTTACCTCCATTAGAAAACAGTAACAGCATCTTCGGACCTACAATTTAAAGAGATGATTATCAGATCTGAATGAGAATAAAATTTCTTTAGCAAGAAAAAATAGATTGAAAAATTAATGTCATTTGAATGACTTGAGTTCGTACTCTGTTGCAAAAATATCAAAGACACTGTGGTATATTTCCACAAACACCTTACAGGATTTACAGCCCATTGCTGTGGAACCAAGGATTCAAATACTGACACATCCCACATTTAACAGTATGTTGTCTTAGTATAGTTCATCAGTATACAAAATATGGTATATAGGTTTTGAAGTGCCAGTATGGCAAGATTAGTTATGCTATTTGCAGGTAGGTTGAACCTGTATGCATGGTTGCTACAGTTGATACAGATGAGAATACCAATTGATGGATGACAACATTAAACATCTGGGGGCTGGTCATGTGTGATTTTACTAGGTGTGCCACTAAGCTTAATGTATGGTACATGAGGATACAATTAGTTATTAGTTACTTTGGATCATAATACCAAGTGAACCTTAGTTAAGTTGCTGATTACATAAGATGAGGTTTGCATAATGTTCATACAGTTGTTTCAGTTTCTTTCCTCACACTACTGAGAAAACATTGGAATATCTAGATTTAGTGCACGATGGAAAAGAGATTATTGATCAACATCTTCATAAAAAACAAAACTAATAATTTGTTCAAGGGATCAACAAGAAGGTTGGATATCTTAGAAAAGACTGGATGAAACTTTGGGACCAAGTATTTATAATTTAATCAATAGAGTTTATCCTTTTACATAAGCAGATAAAGATAGGCAATGCTGACAATATATCTAAGATGAGGACTTACAGTTCAGGAGCAAGAACAATAGACGAAGAGCATGCTTTTGTACATGTGGGCCAGCTTCCTTTTGAAGCAACTTAGGTAGAACTTCCAACAACGACATCAGCCCAAACCTGCATGTACCAAAAGTGGCAGCATAGTTCCAATGATACTGGAGGTGAATAACTAAATAAAACAGAAGGGAAAATGACTCATACTGATTGAATGTTAAGTACAACTTACTTATCCCTCTCTGTACTTGGGTTACTTTCCATCATAATAAGAATCATCACACCTAAGGCTTCAATTCGGACATCCTCTTTCATATTCTTCATGGCTACTAGCTGCATACATTTAAAAATTGAAACCAAACTTTCTGAAGAAAGAAACTTAATGTCACAGTCACTTCCCACTTTGTCCATGCACAGATTTTCCAAATCAAAAGAACTTATATCTGCCATTGGTAACCCTGAATTTTCATTCTCGCCATATGTTCTTTTATGATGAATGTCCATGTTCTGATACCAGTCTTGATGTCTCAGACCTCTATGCATATTGTCATTCAAAGGTTGGCCAACGAGAATGTTATTCCTGAGCAGGGTACACTGGAAAAAATCAAATTTGAAGTCCATAAGCACACAAATATGCAAGTACTGTCAGATGAAATGAAATTAAATAACCTAAGATTTGTAACTTATACCAACATTCAAAAGAGAATAGGTGCTTTAGAACAGCATGACCTGATCCAAGGACCATATATGGCAAGTGCAAACCTATACAAGCCTATAAACCTCCCATTCTAGTCGCAAGGTTAAATAGATGACTGCTAACTTTTATCTGTAACATCAAAATGTCTAAAGGGTCCACTGATGAAGAAATACATTTAAACTCATATAACATTGTACATGGACCCTCCCCAGGTCCTACATCAGGGGAAGCCCTGTGCACTGTATAGACCATTTTGTAGCTTGAATCCTTCTCTGTTATTAGATATGTTCCTTGTTCTATTATTAGACATATTCCCTGGCCATAAATTTTCATGTTATCAAGAATAAGTGCCCCAAAGCGTTGAAGCCCATGATGAAGAAGTGAATGCAATTTTTTGAGGATTTATGCTGTCTGACTAGTTTTTGTCATGTCTTTGTTGAGGAAAAATGTAGTAAACTAAGGTTTTTTTTCACCATTTACATGAAAAAAAAAACACCTTTTGAACATTCAGAGACTACTCCAATTCAACTATAGTAGCATACTGGAATGTATAAATGAATCACAGTGTACCACTGTCTTATGCTTCTCTGACGAGCAAAATCATCATCTAGAAAAAGACTCCATAATTGTGAATGCACTAGGTAGATAGAAATATATAAGATCATATTAAGAAAAAACAATGCTAAAAGCAGTTGAAGATGAAAATTTATGCTTATATTGTAAAGAACAAATGTTGGGCTCTATAAAATGCTGGAAAGGTTTGCTATAAACAATGTAAGATCCTAATGGGCACTGGACATTCATAGGTCACCCACAGAAGTCAATGACTAATGCATGAGAATCCATTGTTTATTTTTACCAGCAAAAACTAGATAACACACTTCAGGATCAAAGTTCTTCAATTTTAGATGATTTTCATTTTTATATAATATTCAAAAATGGAAAGGAAGATGATAAATATTTAGATCAATGATCAAGTTTGCTCAAGCAGCAATTGTACCTTTTGATGGACCTTTTCTCATAACTCAACAAGTGTTGCAAGAAAATATGCAATATACGTAAGGATCTATGAACAACAACAACCTGCAAAAAAGAAAAATCCATGTATTATAAGGCAGAACAATTATACAGTTCTGGTGGAGCAACAAACAAGAAGAATTTTGCAGTTTGTTAGACAAGAGAACTTCAATTGTATTTTATGGATGCTAGTCAGCATTCAACAATAAAGACCAATGGAAGCTAGTGGCATCTCAGTAAAACCATTTAAGTAATTTTCAAAATCCATTGACAGCATTTCATGGTATATTTAGAAAGTGATCTAAGTACATCGACATGCAAGCACCTAGGAAAATAATCCTATAAGCAAAAACAAGATCCCATTAAGTCGTTCCTTCCAAGAACATTACCACTTTGACTATGACAAAATGTTTCCAATTAATTTGTCACTTGGTTAAGTGTGTTAAAAACTGTTGTATGGAAAGATGGGTATGGTTCACATAACAATCAAGGAAGAGCATGTTAGATTCAAACATTTCAAAACATTCCCTGCCTTTTTTTTTCAGACTGTAAACAGATTAGGCCCACATTCTTTATGGCAGGACTCATTGAAGATGCATAACATTGATGCAACCTATTAAGCTTGCACTAAAAAGGGGGCTCAGTGCACTCCCACCAATTCTAATCTATTTACAAGTTTTGTTATGCTCTACCAAAGTCACACTTCCAGTATTTCAGCTTTAAACTGGAGGGACATTTAGGAATCAGTGCCTCCTTTAAGACATACAGGTAAATAGATAAAAAATGGTAGATAAACATCAGAATTATCTAATAAGGGGCCATTGCCTATAAGAAATCCACCATCAGGAATATGCAGTATCTATCCAAATGCAAGTTTCAGTATCACCACCAAAAAAATTTCGCTTTATGGATCATTTCTGGTGATTTAGCTCTGGCAAGAGCTATAAAACTCTCATGGTCTAACATCATTCTATATCTTCTACATTATTTATAAACAAGCATTCTATAGTCATCTCATTATTTATTGATGACTCCATGTCTTGGTTTCTTTGTATAGCACATATTGTTGAATACTTCTAGCCAACTAAAATGACTTCTGCTAAGTGTATTAGCAAGAGAAACAAAATCTTCTCATCAAGCCAAGCAGAAAAGCCTTTATCCAGAATTGATTCTTGCTGCTTGGCCAACCTCATAGATATAATGTGAAACCCTAAAATAATAGCCTTTCTTGGAAAGAGAAAACATGAGAAGGAACTCAAGAAGGTAATCTAATAAATAATTGAATGAACATAGAAACATTCTGGAACTTGTCAGCATGCAATAAGTATAATCTCCTTGCTCAAATAACTAAATTATTATACAAGATCACAGTAAATGAATTATAGGACTCAGAGTTTGTTCCTTTGGTTCTATAACTCATCTATGCCTTGAAATAAGTTGCTCCCTACAGCAAAATTTGCCCCTACATTTCTTTTCTCACATCCAGGAGAAGTTTACTGGTGTTCGTCCTTTGTTCAAATGTTAACAACAAGGATTGTTCTTTTGACCTGCAACCTTTAAGTTGTTGCAATCCATCTCACGCTTATAACAGTTATTTAAGAGACTCTATGCCATGTTGACAAATGTTTGCAATAATTAAAGGTTTGTAATAATTTATCTCACATGCAAAGGTTTGTAATAATTAAAGATAAATCTACAAATTGCATATGAAAGTTCGATAGTCAATTTATCTCGCTCACATTTTCAAGAGTGCATAATTCAAGTAAGGCTTCAAGCAAATCATGTAATTGTGACACCCCATTATGCATCTGCAAGTACCAAAAGAACAAAATTATTCTGGCAAATTATAAATCATGCAAGCAATTCTTTAGAAATAATGATTGTTTTAAACACATTTTGCTGATATGAGAGATAATAAGCTTCAGATCCAATGTATACTCCAATATTCAAATTAAAACATCACATACGAGAGTCAAGAGAAGCATGTGAATCTGTCATATTGAAGTGCTTGGGCAAACCACAGGACCTTTTTTTCCTGGTTAGGCCAAAAAAAAAATCTGAATGAGCTGCATACAGGTCACTCTAACTCAGCACTACCAGCAGCCACTGATCGATGTGCACAACAACACAACAACAAGCAATGGTGAATAGTTTGTGCAATCAGCACATAGTACATGCCAACATAAAATAGCTCTGGAGGTTCTAGTACTCTCCAGGGACACATCATTCACTCACCTCCACCCTCAGAGGGAACATTCTATGCCACCAAACACTCAACCTCGTCCACTCTTTCCATGTCCACAGCTTTCTTGCAGCTTATGAACTATAATACTTTAAAAAGCATATTATTCAAATGACCATGTGTTAGATAGCAATGTTAACAAATTCTTCTGCCACAGTTGCAGGATAAAACAAATTCTGCTACCCACTGGATATTCTTGTTAATTACTCTTGAAGATAATCTCACTTCTAATACCATCAGGTGAAGCATCTGATATGGTTAATAGATCTCAATGTCATATAGTACTGCTTGATTACTCTTAAGTTCTTATTTTCTCAATATGATGGTACAAATTTTTAGCTTTTAGAATACTCATATAGTCTATTCCAATATTATAAAAGAGGAACTAGCAATATTTGTAACAGGATCACAGACCTGTTCATTGTCTGTCCATAAGTTTGTATCTTTTAGTTCAAGATTTTTCATAAATGCATATCTGCAGCAAATTGTATCCCTATTGCAAGTCCATACTTAATTAACACAAAGTATCTAACAGAACGTCATGGAAGCAGATAGATAATTAAGTTTTCAAAGGAGCTTCCCTAGCAGGTTTGTACCCATTAATAGAAGTTTCAGGCTACAAAGATCCCTATTCATGCTCTACAGCCTACATGAGATAAGCTCTTCAGCTATCAGGTTGCCTGTCTCGAGCCCATCTAGCCAAGAAATATATCAACCAGTCTTGTGTTATTAGATGAAGTAATAAAAATAAGACATGAATCAGCAGTTGGACCGTAACTGGTTAAGTATAAAAGCTCATAGTTACAAATTACGATTTTAGGATGGCAAACCTGGTTGACACTCAATGGCACTCAATGTCACGTTTCCTGAACCTAGATCTGACCCTGTTTAAACTGATATGATGGTTTCATTCTTCAGGACCAGCTGGGAGAATTTTGACCTGGAGATTAAGTCATGTTTTAATTCAAGCATATATTCCCTTATCAGTGAAGATTAATTAGACACTATTCAAAGTTCAAACCATATGCTTTCTCCTGAATAAATAAATGTAAAGCTCACCAACCTATCCAACCCCTTAAATAGATCAGGTCCAGCCATCCAACTCAAAATATCTTGACCCAGTGACAGATGGGCCAAGTTGGTGAACCCTGCCTACCCCAGATTGCTCCAACGAAACTTGGTTATGGTCATAGAGTATATATCTTTGTATTGTGATTAAATTTTATATGTTTTCCACTATCATATTAAATGCAAAAGCAAGTCACAAAATGATTATACTCCGAATTAGCATAATTAAGATGCTAGATCAAATACAAACTCATGGTGCTTTAGGAATGCTGCTGTACCTTTGTAAGTATTGCATAGAGACGTGACACTTTAGAAGCATCAAGTGATAGTTCTGATTGTGCATCATCATGCAAAGTCATGTGATGAGAAAAGTTTTCATCTGCATGACAATCCAGATCTGTGTGGGATGTCATACTCATGCACCTGAAAAGCACACAAAAATCCGCTGTGCAAGAGACAAGCAACCTTGAAATCATAATCTTCCCTGTCATTAGGCTATTTGGAAAATCCCAGATATTAAGCAGCTTGCTTGAAATGTGGTACTCAGTCAAATCCTCCAGTGAAGAATGGCCCCAGTCCTGACAAATTTCTGTTTGTGTTCCTACAGTTCTACACCCTTTTGACTGTGCAGCCTTCTTAGGAAAGCAACTCTTCTGTATTAACATTGAAGCCAAAACAATTTTGTTAGAAAACAAGTAGCAAGAATTTCCTCAAAAGTATGGGAAATAAATAGCAAAAAAAAAGAAAAGAAAAAAGACTGTCAGTACCTGAATATTGACACCAGTGCAGGTAATCGAACCTAATAAAATGAAAATTGACAAGCAAAATCATCAGGAGGACAGAAGACAAGTAACTGCAGATATTTCTAATGTTGAAAAAAGTGGAAGTAATTTGACTCTTACTATTATCAACCAAACCATGGTACTCAGCTAATCCAGTAGTTTGAACATGTTCTACTTTATGTTCATTGCATTCAAACATACGTGGCTCCAAAGAGAGTGATGATGAAGGTCCATTTTCTCCTTTGGTTTTGCTATACACAAAATCTGATGTCCCATCCAAAGCCTGTGATGTGTGCCAAGTACAGTTATCTTCATTAACAGGATGATGACAAGCCTGGTCAATGAAAGTCCCAGCATTTTGAAAATCCAACTTACGGTGGTCTCTGCAAAATACAATAACATTGATTTCAATTGTGGTTTTGCAAAAAGATAATAATAATGATGATGACTTAGTAACAATAAACACTAATATAAATCATAGTCAAAGCTGTGTTGAAGGGCCATAGGGACGAAGGCACAGGCTCATATCTATACTGTCCCATCTGATGCATGTCAAGATCGAATACAGGAAATACAATGAAGCAAGAATTAAGATATTTTATTACAATTCTAAGCTGTCTTCGAGGAAATAGACATATTGAGCATGGACCACCATTTTTTTTGGACCAGGACCAAACGGCCAGCATTTACTGGTCCTGGCGTGGTATTTTTAAGGTGGTCCTCTCCGACCCATTAACAAAAATGAAAATATTTAATTATGACTCTTTAGGGCTCGCATTCACGAGCCCTCTTCGCACGTTTTGCCTCCTATTGTCGCCCAACGCCAAAGGGTACGCTTCGTCCTCTTCCCCTTCCTCCACCGCCTCCTTTCTTTCTTTATCTTCCTCGTTCCTCCTTCCTCTTCTTCTACCTCTTTCCTCCTTCCTCCTCTGCCTCTCCTCCTCTTTTCCTTCTTTCTCTTTGAGTCACCAATACATACCAATGTACCATGTGGTACTGACCGGTACATACCGGTCATGGGTTAGTACGAAACAGGTGGTACATACAAATTCAAGCGTCAATCAATACGCAGACCACCCCTATTTAAAGCAGTGCGGTCCGGTCATATAAATAGGAAACTTTCCTAACCTAATCGCTTCTCATGCGCACTGCATGTTCCAACCTCTGCTTCTCAATGCGACCTCCGCTTCCCATGCACACCGGGACCCTGTCGCACACGACCACCATGCATCGTCTTTGCCCTAATTGCTTCTCATGGGTATGCCTCTTCCACTTCCCATGCATGCCGAGAACTCTCGTCACACCATCGCCATGCAATGCCGTTGCCCAAATCGCTTCTCACACAATTGCCACTCCTCCTCTGCGTCTCCCTCCTTTCCCCTCTTCCTCCACCGCCCCGCTTCTCATAGGTACGCCTCTACTCTTCCTCTACCTCCTACTTCTTCCACCTCCTCTTCCTTCTTTCTTACTCCTTCATCCTCTTCCTACACTGCCCCTTCCTCTTATTCTTTTTCTTACTTTCCGAAACACCGGTATGTATCGGTGTACCAACACATGGTACACTAGTATTGACCGGTATGTACCGATTCGACCAGATCACTGAAATGAGTCTAATACTCGAAACGGCGATCCTTGTTACCAAGGACAGTGAGGTTTACAGTATACAAGAAGTGAAATCTATCACTTCATTTCTGATCTATCTACTTGCCCCAAAGACAAGTTCTTTTAAATATGAAATCTATGCCAAAGAACCCTCCTCAAATGTGTTAACTCAAGCATATCTGACCCGATATGTCAAGTAAGTTCTCAATCGCTCATAGTACATGTTGATACTGTTTCCATGTCATGTCACATATTCTAGTTTATGAGCAATACCTTCTAAACTAATCTTACTTGTTTCAAAGATCCCATCTAAGGCTCATTTTTGCTTTCTTATACATGATAATATGATTTATAATAAACAAGATAGTTCCGCTCTCCGATTATGCCTTTACAAAGGTGTCGCGTTTGCATCAGTAAGCTACATATCTTGACATTCTAAAATGGTTTGGAGTTCAAAGATAGCCTTACAGTGTCACTATGATTTTCAGAAGTAGAAATATCAAAAGTCTTGAGTTGTACCAGAGTTGCTTTGAAATGAACAAGTTGGTGGCATTTTATTCTATAGATAATACAACAAGATGTTAGGTTATCCTTAATACTACCATATAAATGGTTTGGATAATATTAAATAATAAGCAAATTACATAAAGACAAAACAAGAAGGTAGTAACGCAGCAGTTCCTGGGGGACAGACTAACCATAGTGTTAACAGACTAATATTATTATCAATGTCTTATAAATATAAGCAAAGGCACCCTGAACTCCATCTGTGGTTATTTATCAAATTACATGTTTTCCTGATGTAAAATTCAAAACTTTATTTCAAGTTTTCAACCATTAATTATATGTGTATTTATTGACAGCTTTAAATTATTCTTCCAAGAAACTTGCCAATATACACAATTCTCTAAAACAACATTCAATTAAAAAATCACTACTAAAATATTTATAGTAGTAGGTGCATACAACTTGATAATTGATACAGTTTTTAGTGCATGACACAACCTAGAAGGTTGATACATGTAACATAAAGGCCAAGGCACAAGAAAATGCATAATTACATGTATCATGGCTGCTTCATCTGAGTGCACAACAGTGAAGCTCTTACAGCTTCTTCTGTTTTGAAACTTGATGTCTAGACAATTCAGTCTCAGTGACTATTTTTTGTTATCACTTAACACCAACATCATTTTGACCTTCAACACTTTTTCATTGTAAAACAGATATAGAAAATGAAATTTCAAGCTCATAAATGAAACATGGATACCAACAGAAGATGCTCACATCATATGTACAAGTACATCAATAACTCTAGAAATTTGTCAAATGTATATAATGTTATATGCAAAAGCTTGCACCATTAAAGCACTGAAGGATATGACGCTGTAATTTATTGAACATATCAAGCAATTAATTACGAAGTATCCCTGATTCTTTAAAGCAAAAATTATTTGTAACATAATAATGTTTTAAAATGAATTGAAGGCAGCACAAATTTACAATCAAGGAGATCAGAAATAGATTTCATTAAGCATCATTGGATGATCAAAGCAAACAGCATATAACATCTAAAATCAAAATCTATTTAGTAAGTGTAGTCGATTATCAAAAGACTAACAAAGAAAATAAATTCCTCTATTGAAGTATCTATCAAGCATCACCCAAGTACCTAGTAGGTATATGTTAGGACCCTTTTATTTTTTAAGCTTTTGAATAATGTTTATTAAGTCTGTTTTGTTCAGTTAGAGTCGGATAGAAATTTATTTAATATTTATTTATTATTAAGAGTCCAAGTCCTAGTGGACTCTAGGTGGAACTCTATAAATAGTGATGTAACCGTTTCCTTTTGGCAAGCAATGAAATATTATTCAGTCTTTTGACAAACCCTAGGAGGCCGATCCCCTCGAAGTAATTATCCCCTTTTCTCCCCTTTCTTCAATGATAAAACCCTAGGGTCTTATCATTTGGTATCAGAGCGGCGATCCTTGGCATTCTCGCTGCAGTATTGCCGTAGCTATCATAAAAAAAAAAAATGAGAAAGGGTGAAGCCGGCAGCCACGCACGCCAATCCTTCTCGACCGAGAAGGAACCCCTGCTTCCCAGCCAACGACCACCACTGCCCCTTCTCCATCGCCGCTGCCGCTTCCCGGCCGCTTGACCACCGTCACCGTTGCGCCACAGCCGCTGTTTCCCAACCAGCAGACCACCCCCTCGTCGCTTCTACCGTCGGGACGCTGCCCCTAGCTGCACCACCATCGCTGCCTCCCCTTAGGTCACAGCTTCAGCCATAGTCGCAGCCGCTCGACCCTCCTCGCGGCATCCGAAACAGGGCAACTCACCGATTGCCCTTGTTCCCAACCGCGCCACCACCAATTCTCTTCTCCACCAGTATTCACAACACCACCGCATCCCACCCGAGCCACCATCGCTTCCAGCCTTCTCCTCAACCGCTCGTGATCCTTCGGCATCGCCAGCGACTCCTTCTGTGGTGCGATAGAAACAGAGCACCCTCTGTTGCGGCAGGCGCCGGTTGCCACCACCGCCACCCGCTCCCAGCCACGACCCTCGCTGCCTCCCTTTGGGTCGCAACCACAGTCGCTCGACCCTCCCTCCTCGCAGTGATTAAAACTGGGCAACTATGACCGCCGCTGTTTCCTCCCCTCTTCGCCGCCGGCATCAACAGCGACCGTTACAGCCGTCGTTGTTTCCTCAACCACCCGCGATCCCTCTGCGTCGCCCTCACCTTCTTTCGCAGTTCGATAGAGACAAGGCAACGCTGCCTCCCATCCGTGCAACAGCCTTGTCCTCCATCGCCGCAGCCACCGCAATGACTAGCCCTCAGCGGCGCTGCCCCCAACCGCACCACCATCATTGCCTCCCGGCCCTCTGCAGCAAGCATCACTATCTCCCACGCAGCGACCATAGCTACATCTCGCAACCTCGTAGCATCCCTTCACTCCCATAGTGCTGCCACCGATTAGCATTATAGCAACAGCACCAAATAGGACAGTGCTGATGCCCTTGACCAGACATCAAAAACAAGAACAAGGGATTACAGATTTACAATCTTACACAATGGCTACCGTTAACTCAGTAAAAACACAAATGGAAGTATTGGAAACCAGAATTGAGAATTGGCTACAAAAAACCCTTCACGATTTCAAAAAGAGCTTATTGGAGCACTTTAGCAGATTTCAACATGATGGAAACTCAAGTTCTATGTTGAACAGATTTGGAGATACAAGAAAAGGGCCCCAAGATTGTGATATAAACTACCCACGCATTAGGTAGAATTTCCGAGATGGGAAGATGGGGATCCGACTAGTTGGATCTCTAGCGCAGAAATTTTTTTACGTTTTCACAGGACCCCAGAAGAATCCAAGGTAGAAATAGCCTCAATCCAGCTAGACGGAGATGCAATCTAGTGGTATGATTGGTATGAAACTTGCCATGGAGTTCCTTCGTGGGAGCAGTTCAAAAGAGGGCTTCTTGTTCGCTTTGGCCCATCTGAATACGAGAATGTTGATGGACAGCTCGCCAAAATTCATCAAACTTCTATAGTGTTGGAATATCAGAGCAGGTTTGAAAGATTGTCAAATCAAACTAGAGATTGGTCCGAACAACAACTTATGGGTACATTTATCGAAGGACTTAATCCAGGTATTCGGTGTGAAGTCAAAGCTCGTCAACCCCGCACTATGATCGCTGCGATATCATTTGCACGTTTACATGAGGAAAAAATCAGCAGGGAAAATCGTCGAAACATAAGTGATAACAAACAGATGATCAACAAGCCACCCGCACCAACTATTCCCAACCGGAACCCTAACACTCAAAGACTAATAGAGAAGAACTCAAGGAAAGATCATAGAAGGGTTTGTGCTGGCACTATGATGAAAAGTGGAGTAGGGAGCACCGATGTAAACAATGGCAACTTCCTGATTGAACCAATTGAGGAGGAACCGGAAGCTAACAATGTAGACTCCGATCATAAAGGTATGGATTCTGATGACGATGTTGGACCTATCATACATACAGTGCATGCATTAGCCGGCTACTCAAACTCGCAAACTATGAAAGTTGGAGGAACTTTGGAACATTAACATATTACAGTTTTGATTGATACTGGTAGCACTAACAATTTTATGGACAGTAAGGTTCCCGATTGATTGACCTACCACATTGAAGACTAACAAATTAGAAATAAATGTCGTTGATGGACAAATTTTAACCCATGATAGCAAGTGCTCAAGGATTAAATTGACTTTTCAAGGCCAATAGTTTCTTGTGGACTTCTTTTTGCTACCCTTAGAAGACTTCGAAGTGGTGCTCGGAATTGAATGACTATCAACCTAGGGTGATGTTTCGTGAAATTTTTCTAAACTAATCATGAAGTTTTTTATTAATGGAAAACAGATGATCCTAAAGGGAAGACGTGGAAGTAAGGTCACAACTGCCACTAGCCATCGAATGGAGAGGGTTTTTCAGAAGACTGCAATACCAAAAGGCTAACCTATTGCTTACACTATCAAGAAGTGGAGACCGTACTTACTCGATCAATGGATTGCGATGCGCCGTAGATACCCTATGACTGAAGTGCTGAAAGAGAAACTCCCCGAGTTTGATGCTGCTCAGCCTTGAGGACAAAGCTGATTTGAAGAGGGAGGAATTATTAGGACCCTTTTATTTTCTGAGCTTTTGAATAATGTTTATTGAGTCTATTTGGTTCAGTTAGAGCCGGATAGAAGTTTATTTAATATTTTTTTATTATTAAGAGTCCAAGTCCTGGTGGACTCTAGGCGGAACTCTATAAATAGTGATGTAACCGTTTCTTTTTGGCAAGCAATGAAATATTATTTAGTCTTTTGACAAACCCTAGGAGGTCGGTCCCCTCGAAGTGATCAAGGAGGTTGATCCCCTCGAAGTAATCATCCCCTTTTCTCCCCTTTCTTCAAGATAAAACCCCAGGGTCTTATCAGTATATAAATTAATCAAAACCATTAAAATAATTGGACACTTCAATAAAGTGTCAAGCATATATAAAAAAATATCCAAAAAGTACCAAAAACATTTCAATATCATGCAAGAATACCAAAGTATCCTTGTAACCTTGAAGCACATATTCAAGAGATCAGATGGCTAAAAAGGCAGGTTTTCAACAGGTTGATGATGACCAATAACATATGCCATCAGCAAGACATCAACAGATAAGGCAGTTGATTGGTATGAAATTGTACCAACTGAAAAAGAAGTCATTTTGCTGCAGATATCTTTGAATTCATATGTCAAAGAATTCTCACGGTTTCCCAGCTAGTACAATAGTTGACCAAGAAATGAAAATTGAATAGTGATCCTACTGTAATAGCATAACCACATCTAGCTAGGAGAAATAACCATGTCATGAGATGCAATTTAACAGTAATATAGCATTCTTATTGTAATACCTTATCTAGGTGACTAAAATAACAAAAGAGATTCAGGAAACAGAAAAGGATTAAGTGGAGGGAAAGCAGATACACTAACAATTTCCCACTTTTCAAATTGTAGATCTCAGCTTCTTTAGCTTCTATCTCTGAAAAGACCAATTTAAGTTGCTCATCTTTCTTGGTCTTTTCCTTTTTTAGTTCCGTGCATTCATGTTCCTGTACATATATACCATTTGGGATTAATGATAAAAGGTGAGATCAATATATGTGGATATGAGTTTATAACTCAAAACAAAATAGTTGACTAATATAGCATTAAATATAAGACGTTGTTTAATTAAAGATGTATCATTACATTCCATACATAAAAGACATCAACATAATCTCTCACCAAGCTAAGGAAGTGCCTATACAACCCTCAGCAAGGTGATACTGTTAATGCAACACAAGGCATGAACATACCATACCTTTAAAAAAGCAACCCTTGATCGACCATGAAATAATCATGTGCCCATGCATTGCCATGTGATTGGCACAATCACAAACATCACACACTGCAACAGATGACATAATAACCCAATGCCATATAGCACCATCCACAACAAAACAAAACCCTTAAGTTGACAAGTAATAGACAAGCACAATTTTTTCATGCAAATAGCCCAATTTTCACATACATTTGTTGCTACAAATTCTTGAACACAAAAATGCAAAAGCTATACAGGTAATGGCTCATGAACATGTGATTGAGAAATTAAAAAAAAGTAACACAAAATAAAATAATTCATTGCTTAGGAAAATCAATGCCGTTGTGTACTTGGAGGACGTTGAGGGTGTAGGCATGCCTTACCCAATTAGTCAACCAAATGCATATTATGGGTCACAGTTCTTCCAATATCAATATCGCAATATGCAGGGAATGATTTTGCAGTTGCACTAAGAATGCAGAGGATAACCTCCAATATCATTCCATCAACTGGTCCTGGGGAGTCCAGTATGAGAGCAACAGAAGAGTCTTTGGCAACTTTTAGCACTATACATATTAAAATTGAGGCAGCAATGAAGAAACAATAACAGAAGTTCCTCAAATGCTAAAACCTAATTCCACAAGTAACTTCCTTTTACAAGTTTTAGGTATATTTTCTAGTCCTCACCCTCTAAGAAATTTTGAAAGACACCCCCTTTGCTCACAAAAGGAAGAAAGTGAATGTGTCTATTGTCTCATTTGTTATTTTAATAGAAAATAACGCATATGAACTATTCAAAAAAAGACATTTTTTTCTTTAGTAATTGTATCACTAAAAAAATAAAGAAAAATAAAATAAAATTTAAATTTGTGAACAATTAGAAGTAACTTGAATGAGGATATAACATGGAGGACACAAATAAAATGATTTGAACATGTGCAAAAGAAACCACAAAATGAGCCAACTAACAAAATGAGTCATTTCAGAAGAGGGTGAGCACATAAAGACCTGATAAACTTTATCAAACAAAATATAAATGGATTTGCTGACTCCTAGTTTGACTAAAAGTCTAAAACTACTATGTTCAACAAAGCTGAATAGCAATGCTACTATCTAAATAGTATATAATGCATTGAAAAATGTATAAGGTCCCAAGTGATTGATCACCAATGGTTATTAAACAAATTTTCAGTATGAGGAATACAAAGGTTTAGAAATGTACCAAGTGTTTGAGATGCTAGTTATTTCAGAAGAGGGTGAACAGATAATAACCTGATAAAACTTTATCAAACACAATACAAATGGATTTGCTGACTCTTAGTTTGACTAAAACTACTATGTACAACAAAGTGGAATAGCAATGCTACCATCTAAATAGTATATAATGCATTAAAAAACGTATAAGGTCCCAAGTGATTTATCACTAATGGTCATGAAACAAATTTCAGTATGAGGAATACAAAGGTTTAGAAATGTACCAAGTGTTTGAGATGCTTGGAGACACGGCCTAACTCCCTCTGAGATGTGCATATAGGATAAGTCAAATCCTCTTCAGAATAACAACAAAATTCAAAAGCATTTACGAAAAAAGGACACCAATTTCTAGCAGCACTTCATTTTTTATAGTGTACAAGAATAAAAATAAGTGAAAAAATAAACAAGGCAGATTCCTAAGCATGTATAACTGTGTCAATGAAAAGGCAAGTTCTTCTAGAAAAAAGATTGGTACAATTATGTCAAGCCCGAATAGACAGTTTTGGCCTACATTCCAAAAGAATACTCACTTCAAATCCAAAACAGGAAGAGTATAGACAAACACGCAACTCATCGCTCATTTAAGAAAAAGATAAGTAGATATGAGAAAAAAATACTTTGATACTCGTTCAAGTGTCACGAAAAGAACATACTTGTGAACATGTGGATTCAGTTACCACAGAGTAATTAACTCAGAAATATTTATTTTTTTGGTTTCCAGATTCTTAATATGTGAGTCAAATGATGCAGAAAATCATGATACCTCCATTTTGGAGACTCAGCCCTGCGTTCAGGCCTCTGTCTGTTGTCCATTAAATTGTCAATTGCGCATTAGACGACGGAAAAAAAATGGAGACCGGAGTGAGGTTGGTGTGCCAAGGCCAATTCAGGAGGAAAAGCACCGTTTGAATACAAGAAAATGGAGACTGAAGTGAGGGAGAGGAGGGATAAGGTGTTTTAAGGCATATTCGGATGCTATCATTTCATTCCATCAGATCCCAAAGCCCCAAAAAAATTGAACTTTGCCACAAAACTAAGTCGTCGCAGAAAAACACCAACTGTTTCCAATAAACCCTAACATTACGAAGAAAAGTAGCAAGAACCCTTCAATCTTGAGACGTCAACCAAAAATGAAAGCTAACCTTTAATCTCTTTACTTCCCTGTCCCTCTCGGTTATGCCCCCGCCGCTGAACCGTTCATCCCGTGAAACCCAAGGTTCCAAGATCTCGCAATCCATCTCCGAGTTAGATTTCTCCACATGTCTCTGGGAGAGCTCCCGTGGGGGTGAGAAGCTAAGGCCTCCACCGCGAACGTCGAAAGCCAGACCCCTTGCGCCGAGACCAAAAGAAGGTATGGGAGCAAAGGAGTCCGGCTCCGGCTCCCGCTGCGAATGCAATTGGACGCGACCGTATGGGGGTTCGATCGCATCACGGTGAGGGCGAGAGGATGAATTAAGGTCGGCGTAGGAAGAAGGGCGAAGGATTGTTGGCTCCGGTGGGTCGGAAGGGAGGTTTCTTGACGATAGAGCTTCGAGCTCAATGCGAATCGCTTCGTCGAGGAAGTTCTCATCCCATTCGTCGATTCCCTCGAAGCTCATCACTGAGAGAGAGAGAGAGAGAGCGCCAGAGGGTAGCGCCGATAGGGTGGTGAAGGGCGGAGACGGAGCCGGCCCCGGGAAAGAACCAAGGTATCATTGTGTGTTAATGTCACGTGATTTGCACGTGATGATGAACCGCCGTGGGAAAGAAGGCCCACGTGGCGTTCTTTCCGAGTTCAAATCCTCCGTCCGTCGAGATCCATTGATCTGCAAAAACACGAATTTTGAAGGTTTGAGAATAGCTTATTAAAAATTACGAAGAATATATTTTAGATTTTGTAGGAATGTTTTTAAGGCTTTATATAGAAGGATAAATTACAAAGCTACCGTTATTAGAATCATTAATGTCATTGCTCGCTTACTAGTCTTAAATGTGAACTATTATTAAATATATCTAAAATTTTAGGTATATTTAAAACTTCTTTAATAGACAGATGAAGAAAGAAAAATAAATATTGAGTATACGCTTTAATTACTTCGAAATTTGATCCAACATTGTGTCGAGATACTGTTTGCGGACATCATTTAAAGTGCTAACGACACGAAAAGTATGCTTTCGGCTTCCTTCTGTGGCCTGCTAACACTGGATTCATCAGTGGAAAGACGATGTAGATTATAATACTTGGCGTCGCAAAGTTTGCTTGTGATGTGGTGGCACTTTAGCCCATGGAATCATTTCGGGGCGTTCGATAAAGCTTTACCGGGTGCGGTTTTGGTGGCATCTCGGCATGGCTTCATCTGGGCCGGCGTCGTCCCACGAAGCCCGCTCGAAGCACAGCCGACGAGTCCAGGTGGGTTTGGCGTACACCGACATGGTATCCGCGGCAGCCTGTAGGTTTGGGCAGATGGCGTGCGTCCCATCGATTCAGAGAGCTCGAGCACCGCTTTCATCATCAACATGGACATGGAGCTTGACGATGTTTTGACTCGCCGCCACTGAATCAACGCTCATGTCCGATACAGTGGGCAGGTCCGATCACTGATATATAATGATGACAGCCATGAGAGAGAGAGGCACAGGTTGTGTACTATCCCGTTCTCTTCTTCGCAAACATGTCGGTTTGCTCGCTATACCGCGTTACTATGCCGTGCTCTTGCTCGGAGAGCCACCTCGGCTCGTGCCGGAAGCAGCTCATGTTCTGCGTCAGCCGGGGGAAGGCAAGGAGAAGAGCTTGGACCCGGGTGTCGTGCTCGGCTGAGACCAGGACGGTGGTGATCGGGCTGGCGGCAGACTCCGGCTGCGGCAAAAGCACCTTCATGAGGAGGCTGACCAGTGTCCTCGGGGGGGTGGCGGAGCCACCGAGGGGGTGCAACGCCTACTCCAACACACTTGTCGGTGACGCCACCACCGTGATATGCCTCGATGACTACCACGCCTTGGACAGGGAAGGGAGGAAGGAGAAAGGTGTCACTGCGCTGGATCCCAAGGCTAACAATTTCGATCTCATGTACGAGCAGGTGAGAGCCCTCAAGAGTGGGGTGGCCATAGAAAAGCCTGTATACAACCATGTCACTGGCCGCTTGGATCCACCTGAGCTGATACGCCCACCAAACATCCTGTTCATCGAAGGCTTGCATCCACTGTGAGTTACATATCTCTTGTTACTCTGATCCCAGTCACGACTATATGTTTGATTTGTCGTGATTTCTTATAGTTTTGGATCATTCACTAATGTCTGATTTGTCATAATTTCTTCTGCTGCTGCTGCTACTTCTTCTCCTTCTCCTTCCTCTTCTCCTGCTGCTGCTGCTGCTCCCTCCTCCTTCTGCTCCTCCGCATGCATCTCCAATATCTGATATGACCTGACAGTATTATTAGAGTCTAATGTTCGTGTCATTTGCTACTGTGACTGACAAATGGCTTTCTTATGTTCTGCTCTCAGGTTTGATCCACGCATAAGGAGTCTCCTGGACTTCAGTATCTACTTGGATATAAGCAACGAGGTGAAGTTTGCATGGAAAATTCAGGTCGGTAGAAACAGAACTCGCTACTGATTTGGGTCAGAAACATCTGTTGTCAATCTCGCAGCTAAGGTTCCACGCCATCATGCACATTGCAGCGAGATATGGCAGAACGAGGGGAGAGTCTCGAGAGCATCAAAGCCAGCATCAAAGCTCGGAAATCCGATTTCGATATGTATATTGGTACATCCTGATTTTTAATCTAGCAACTTAGATCACAGGACATGGATTTCATGACATTGCTTCTCTGTCAGATCCACAAAAGCAGTTCGCCGATGTCATAATAGAAGTTCTACCAACCCGGTTGATTCCAGATAAGAGTGCAACAGAGGTACTGAGAGTTCGACTGGTGATGAGGGAAGGGGTGAAGCACTTCACCCCGGTCTATCTTTTCGATGAAGGCTCCGCCATTTCATGGACACCCTGTGGTGGAAAGCTAAGTTGCTCATATCCTGGCATCAGATTCTTCTATGGCCCAGACACATACTTCTCTGATGAGGTAACTTCACATTCAAAGTCACATTCTTTTACTTCTCCAAGCTGAATCTCCACTGTGTCTTCTTCTTCTTCTTCTTCAGGCTTCAGTACTGGAGATGGATGGGCAGTTTGACAGACTAGATGAGCTGATATATGTTGAGAGCCATCTGAGCAACTTGTCGACGAAGTACTATGGAGAGGTGACGCAGCAGATGCTGAAGCATGCAGATTTTCCTGGCAGCAACGACGGGACTGGCCTTTTCCAAACCATCATTGGTCTCAAGATAAGGCAACTGTATGAGCAGATCATTGCTGGAGACAGCAGCCATGGGTTGAAGAGGGAGCAGTTGCGCAGATGCCTCCGTCTGAGTCCCGTTTGAGTTCATGTTGATTCTTTTACACTTACTGTGCATCACTTGCAATGTAGATACATGCAGGAGTCTGTCTCTTCTGTTGTCATTCTTATTGTAAATTTGACCTGATTTTATTGGTCAGTTTGTATTAATGTTGGCTGCAAAGGATGTTGAAGGAGTTTGGAGATTCTCTTGGAATTGTGTCTTTGTAGAAGTCATCATGCAAGTCACTGGTGATAGAAGATCATAATACAGAATGATTTTTTTTATATTCCTTATATGTTTTAATTCTCAATCAATTAAGCATTAATAATATATTTATAATCATATGATTTTAGCATATGATTAAAAAAATTTCTCATATAAATAAATATGTATTACCTCGATAATATCATCTCTTTCTTTATAAATTCTTTATGGTATTAGAGGTTCAAGCTATGCTCCCTCTTTCTCATTGATTCAAGCTATGCTCCCTCTTTCTCATCCCACCGGCGACCACTATTTCTCTTCCTTGTGTATCCCATTGTTGCTTTATAATTTTTCTTGGAATTCTAGCATTGCATGGAAGATGAAGACGTCGGACTCCTTATCTATCTCCTAGCGTAATATACTCTATAACATATTTTTGCATGGTGGGCATTCCCTAGCATTTTGGATCCATATTTGACAACTAGACGATAGTCTATTATTTATCATCATCCTTTCGAGTATTAACACTTATGATCAAGAGAAGAACTCAAGAGAGAATGGAAGAGATCATTATCTTTTGATCAAATCCTCCCTTATACACTTCTCATTTCCTTCATTTGATCAAATAATGTGTAATTCTCAAATTTGATCTCCTCAAATAGATTAGAGTTCTGCTATTTGTGCATCCAAACCAGACCATCAGTTCATTCTGGATTTTTATTATTGGATTATAACATCTTATCAACATATCTTTCTCTTCACGTTTCAAGTATTGTTTTCTTAAGTAATAATAGTTCATCTTAACCTAAAGACTTATATATATCAAGACAACAACTCTAATCCTTTTTAAGCTCTTGAAAGATAGCAACTATACATCTTAATAAGTACAATTCATCAATCTCTTCTTTAGGATCTATTAGGCTACATCATTGCCTCTCTCGGTTATTCATAAAAAAAGAAAATTTAAATATCAAGAGAACTCATCGTAATGATAAATATTGATCGCAAGTTATGGTTATGACAAGATCATTTTATTCTATAAGTTATTCAAGTTTTAATTGCTGGCTCTATTGCTAGTCATATGTGCCCTGCAAGCCAATTACATGAGTGATGACACATGTGACATGATACACACTCTTTTTGCTTATTATATTATTTAATATTTTATCACTTTATATTGCTTGTTGCATGAATATATATAGTTATGTCTATGGATTTATGCAATGAAAATTAGATCATGATGAGATCATGATAATGAGACTGATTTACCTTTAAACACAAGTCTTAAATAATCGTGGTCATATGTTACTCGAGAGGGACATCGAGATAACTGGAGAGATTGATGCACTATGTACCCATTCATATGATGGAGCCAGCTGGTCCCATAGTTGCTCATGTAGGGACACTAGGGATACAGTACATGTGCTTATTAGAGAATAAGTTCACCGATTGATCCGCTCACAAAATATTGGATGGTTGATGATGCCTTATTGTTATACAATAATTTTGTAATCCCAATGGTATATCTGATCCTTAGACTTGAGACACCAAGGATGTCATTTATGAGTACTTCACTCTTTGATACTGAACTTATATATTTAGAAGTTTCAAATATAATATAGTCGGTTATCAGGAGTGGTTGTCAACCTTATGAGGGTTATTAAGTATCGATATAGGATCATCTGCTCTCAGTGTCATGAGAGAAATATCTCATGTGTTCTTGCTCAGACAAATCCATGGCCAGGGTCGTTCGAATTGAGAGAGAAAGAGTTCTATGAGAGAATTCGATTAGAGCGAGACTCGAGTAAAAACCATATAGGTCTTACGACACCATGCTCGGTATACGATCTTTGGGATATTAGATGGATGAGGGACTATAGGTACACAATAACTGATGATAGACATGTCTAGTAGATTGGATTTTTCTGTATCATTTGGAGACTACGGTGTAATGGTCCAGTACGTCTACAATTGATGAGTCGAGTGAATTATTATAAAGATAATAATTCATTAAGCCAAAAGGAATTCTAATAGGTATAACTCACAATTAGCTCAATAGTGGGTCTAAAGGGTCACACACATATGATAGATATTGTGACGAGTAGCGATGAGTAGAGGTTCGGATATGAGATATTCACCAAAACCCATATCTTATTGGATATCCAATAGGCCTATGAATTATTGGATCCTATGGATAAGATCCAATAAGAGCCAATGAGAGATTATTGGATAGAGATCCACTAATCTAATAGGCTTGGGTGATTGGATAGAGATCTAGTACCTAATAGGGCAGGATCCATTATGGTTAAGTTAACAGTGGGCCTTTATAAATAAGAGGGAACCAAAAGTTCATAGGCTAGAGCTTCTCTTGGTTGTCATCTCCTATTCTCCTCTCTCTCCTTCTCCTCCTCAGATAGTAGGCTTGGAGATTTGAGGAGCATCGTCGCAGTCCTACTATGTGGATCACCGCTAAAGAGGCGGACACTTGACTTCCTTCATCCTCTCTTACAGATCTATAGGGATTCATGGATATATGATCTCCCTAAGTTAAATATAATTTTTCATATACGTAGTTTTCAGTTTTGCATATCTTGTGCACTAATCTTTGCATGACGACGAACATAATTTATGAAAAATTTAAGGATTTTTATTTTCTGTTCTTCCGTTGCATATGTGATGTTATCCCTAGATTCCCCTCATACTCCCTAGGTAACACAACTATCTCATGCATGGTTTTCAGTTTCATGAATTTTGTGCACCAATCTTCACACGACAATGGATACATTTTTGTGAAATTTAGAGATTTTTGTTTACTGTTCTTTCAGTGCACATATGAAGTTGCCCCTAGATTTTCCTACACTTATTCCATGCTAGGATGATTGAGAGGACATCGGTTCAGAACCATGTTCTAAAAATAATTGAGTAGATAGAGAAACTCATAGGTCTAGGAATAATCCTAGAAATAGCTTATGTGTGGATCTTGTGCTTCAATCTCTACCAGATTCCTTTTCTTAACTTGAGATGACTCCCCCTAAACTCCTTAATATGTTGAGGAAGGCTGAGAGCAATATTAAGAAATAGAAACTAGTTCTTTGTATAAGTAATACTAGAAAGAAAAGGAAGGCAGAAAAGTCCATTAAGAAGGGCAAGGGCAAACCGGGTAAAGCAAAGGTTGCTAAGAAAGACCTGACAAAAGACAAAGGTTAGTGCTTCTACTACGGCAAAGATGGACATTGGAAGAGGAACTACAAAGAGTATATTACAAACAGGATGAAACAGAAGCTTAGAGAAACTTCAGGTACATTCATGATCGGTCTCCATCTGTCAGATTCTTATGATAACACATGAGTGTTGGATATCGATAGTGTTTATCACATCTACAATTCATTGTAGGTTCTGACAAGACCTAAGAGATTGGTGAGAGGTAAGATAGACCTCAATATGGGTAATGGAGCAAGGGTTACTGTTGTTGCTGTTGGTGAGGTCACTTTACATCTACCTAGTAGAGCTACTATTGCATTAGATATATGATATTTTGTTCCTTCTATTATCAAAAATATTATTTTCATTTCATATTTGACATTGAATGATTATAAAGTAGTTTTTTAGTACAATAGTTATTCAATTATTAAGGATGATAAGATCATCACTAGAGGGACATCACATAATGGTTTGTTTATGCTAGACATTGCTCTACATATCATGAATACAACTTGTGAATGCTAGATCAATTTGACTATGAGTCATATGCAACTTATGAGCATTGCCTTCATAGAAAACTGACCAACTCTTCATTTAGTGGAATTTGAGAGAGAGCCACTGGGCTATAGGAATGCATACATAGTGATGTATGTGGTCTCATGTCAACTTATGTCATAGATGGTTACTCTTTCTTCATTACTTTTACCAATGATTTCTCTAGGTATGGATACATGTACTTAATGAAGTATAAGTCTTAGGCATTCGAGAAATTCAGGGAGTATAAGAATGAAGTGGAGAACCAAATTTGAAAGAGTATCAAGACTCTTCAATCAGACCAAGGAGGTGAGTACTTAAGTACAGAGTTCACCCAATTCCTTAAGGATCATGATATTCTATCATAATGGATACCTCCTTATATACCTCAACTTAATGGTATATATGAAATAAGAAATCGTACACTGATAGACATGGTGCAATCCATAATAAGTTTCACGATATACCCATCTAATTTTGGGGATACGCCCTAAAGACCGTAGCTTACCTTCAAAACAGAGTTTCAACTAAGTCGGTAGTATCTACACCATATGAGATATGAAAATGAAAGAAGCTTAATCTTAAAGTTGTTAAGAATTGAGGCTATCCTACCCACATTAAAAGATACAATCCTGATAAGTTAGAACCAAGGACGGAGCGAAGCAAGTTTGTGGGATACCCTAAGAAAACCTATGAGTATTATTTCTATCACCCCGAGGATCAAAAGGTATTTGTAGCTAAAAGAGCTGTGTTCCTCAAGAAGGAATACATTCTTGGCGGAAATAGTTGAGCGATGTTGGAGAACCTAGATCAAGCACCACTCTACAACCCGAGTTTGTTCATGTACCTAATACACAAGTTCCAACTTTATATAGATTCAACATAGTATCTCATCTTCCTGAGAGATATCTGGGACATATTAGAGGAAAGGATGTTGAAGATATTGATCCTCAGACCTACGAGGAAGCTATTACGAGTATAGACTCTAAGAAGTGGCAAGAAGCCATGAATTCTTAGATTGATTCCATATACTCTGACAAGGTTTAGAATCTAGTTTATGCACCCAAGGGTATTGTACCCATTAGTTGCAAATTGATCTTCAAGAAGAAGATCGAAGTAGATAGAAAGATAGAGACCTATAAAGCAAGACTAATGGCTAAGAGGTATTATCAAAGGCAAGGTGTTGACCATGATGAAACATTCTTACCCGTAGCCATATTAAAATCCATTTGAATTCTATTGACTATTACAACACACTATGATTGTGAGATTTGGTAGATGGACGTAAAAATTGTGTTCCTTAATAGCAACCTCGAGGAGGAGGTGTATATAATACAGCTTGAGAGATTCATGTCCAAGGATAGTCTAGATAAAGTGTATAGATTGCTTAGGTTCATCTATGGACTAAAGCAAGTTTTTCGAAGTTAGAACATAAGATTAATGAGATGATCAAATCTTATTACTTCATTAAGAACGAAGATGAGCCTTGTATATATAGGAAGGTAAGTGGTTGTACTATCACATTTTTGTTGTTATATGTGGATGACATCCTGATCATTGGGAATAATATAGGGCTACTCTTCATAGTAAAAACTTAGCTATCTAGACACTTCTCCATGAAGGAAGTAGGGGAAGCATCATACGGACTAGGGATTTAGATCTATAGAGATAGATCTAAGAGGATGCTTGGCTTGTCTCAGTCTAGGTATATAGATACTATTATTAAAATGTTTGACATGAAAAATTTCATGAAAGATCTCATACCAATGAGACATGAGATATCACTTTTTAGGAGTATTTCCTCAAAGACTCTCAAAGAAAGGACAGATATGGATATGATACCCTATGTATCAGTAATATAATATATTATGTATGCTATGTTATGTACCAGGCTTGATATAGAACATGCTCTGAGTGTCATGAGCATGTATCAGGTTGAGGTGGATCGAGGCTTGGAGCATTGACAAATAGTAAAATGTATCATTAAGTACTTGAAAAAGATTAAGGATCTTTTACTAGTATATAAAAGTAGTAGCCTTAAGGTTAAGGGCTACATGGACTTAAGCTTCTAATCTAATGTCGATAATAACAAGTCTAATTCAAGATATATTTTCATCATGAATAGAGGAGTAGTATGCTGGAAGATTTTCAAGTAAGATATTACTGCTGACTCAACCATAGAGGCATAGTGTATTATTGTAGTAAAGGCAACAAATGGGTGAGTTTGGATGAAGAAGTTCATCACAGATCTAAGAGTCATGCTAAGCAACAAGGAGCCAATTCCCTTATATTATGATAATTATGGGACGATTGCTCAAATGAGGGAACTCCGGTCTCATTAGAAGTGTTCTGAGGAGGTTTAAACTTATTAGAGAGATCGTGGCCCGAGAAGATATAGTAGTGGAAAGAGTTCCATCCGAAGATAACATCGTAGATCCATTGACAAAGTTATTTTTTCATATTGTCTTTGAGTATCACAGAGATCTGATGAGGATTAGATATAAAGGTGGTTGGTTTTAGGTCAAGTGAGAGATTGCTAGTCATAGGTGCCCTACAAGCCAATCACGTGAGTAATGATATATGTGACATGACACACAATCTTTTTGTTTATTATATTATTTGATATTTTATCATTTTATATTGCTTGTTGCATGAATATATATTGTGATATATATGGATCTATGCGATGGGAATCGGATCACGATGAGATCACATTTATGAGACTAATTTACCTTTAAGCACATACCCTAAATAATCCTGATCATATGCTATTCGAGAAGGACATCGAGATAACCGGACTGGTAGACTATATACCCGTCCATATGATGGAGGCAACTAGTCTCATAGCTACTCGTGTAGGGACACTATGGATATAGTACAAGTGCTCATTGGAGAATGAGTTCACTAATTGATCCGCTCATAGAATACTAAATGGTTAATGATATCTTATTTTCAGATAGTGATTCCATAATCTTAATAATGTATTTGGTCTTTAGACTTGAGACACCAAAAATATATTGTGTGAGTACTCTACTCTTTGATACTAGATTTATAGGTTTGAAAGTTTCAAATCTAGTACAATCGGTCATCGGGAGTGGTAGCCAACCTTACGAGGGCTATTGAGTATCGATAGAGGATTATCCACTCTCGATATCATGAGAGAAATATCTCATGTATTCTTGCTCAAACAAATCATTAGCCAAGGTCACTCAGATTGATAGAGAAAGAGTTCTCCGGAAGAATCCGATTAAAGCGAGACTCGAGAAGAAATTGTATAGGTCTAACAACACCATGTCTGATATATAGTCTCTAGAATATTAGATGGATGATAGACTATAGTTAAATGATAACTGAGGATAAATATGTCTAATGGATTGGATTCTCATATATTGTTTAGGGATTGAGGCGTAGTGGCATACTACGTCTGCAGTCAATAAGTCGAGTGAATTAGTATTTGGATAATAATATACTGAGCTAGAATGAGTTCTGATATGTATGACTCATGACCAACTTGATATTGGGCTTAGAGGGTCACATACATATGACAAGTGTCATGACAAGTAAAGGTTCAAATATAAGATATCTATCGGATCCCCTATCTTATTAGATATCCAATAAGTCCCTGAATTATTGGATCCTACAGATGAGATCCAATAAGAGCTAATAAGAGATTATTGGATAGAGATATAGTACACAACAGGGCAGGATCCATTAGGGTTATATTGATAGGGGACCTCTATAAATAGGAGGGAACCAAAGGTCCATAGGCTGGGGATTCCTGGTTGTCACATCATATTCTCCTCTCCTTCATCTCCTTAGATAGCAGGTGTGGAGATTTGGGTAATGATTTGAGGAGTATCGTCACAGCCCTGCTATGTAGATCATCACTAGGGAGGGGAGGAGGATGCTTGACCTCCTTCATCATCTCTTACAGATCTATAGGGATTTAAGGATATACGATCTCCTTATGTAACACAATTATCTCATACATGGCTTTTCAATTTCGTGAGTTTTAGCGCACCAATCTTCGCATGACGACGAACACCTTTTCAAAAAAATTATGGTTTTTATTTTATATTCTTCCGTGCACATGTGATATCGCCCATAGATTTCCTTACATCTATAACACCACTAATCTCTTCATGCAACACTATAATAGAAGCATGGTCCAAGTTACAAACTACCCTTACCAATCACTCTCACACTCGCATGCTAAGTCTTTTATCAATTGTGATAAAAATAACACAAGGGGAAAGTATTATTATTGATTATATGTAAAACCTAGAAGTTATTATAAATGATTTAATTCTCAATCAATCTATGATTTATTAATACCACTGTTACTATCATTAACTCTTCATTAATTCTCATATTTTCAACATAACTCAATAATAACACCGAGTTTGGATATCACATGATAACATACTCTAATATTAGTATCTTTAAACCATGATAAATCCTTGATCTCTATGTTACCATAAGCTTTTCATCTAAGCCTACTGAATCCATAACCATTACCCAAGCTCAAAAGTCTCTACACTAATATAAATCCATATGTGAGAAATAGAATGTCATACTCTATAATATCATATAAACCCTTGTACTATTTCACTAAACATAAAATATTATTAGGTATAAGTGAATCTTTCGAATTAAGTGAAATTTAGATGGATCTATTGTAAAATATAAAATACGACTAGTGGCAAAAGAGTTTCACCAATTATTATGTGCTAATTACTAGTCATAAGTGTCCTGCAAGCCAATCACATGAGTCATGTGTGATACGCTACATAATCTTTTTGCTTATTATTATTATTGATATTTTTTCACTTTATGTTGCATGTTGTATATATTATGATATCAATGAATCTGTAAAATGAGATTTGAAACATGATGAGATCAAGATTGATTTACCTTTAAATACAAATCCTAAATAATTATGATCGTAGATTACTTGAGAGGAACATCAAAATAATCGGACAGATTGGTATGCTATATACTCGTCCATATGATGGAGGCGATTGGTCTTATAGTTACTCGTGTGGAGACACTAGAAATACAATGTAAATGCTTATTGGAGAATGAGTTCACTGATTGATCTATTCACGGAATGTTGGATAGTTAATGATATATTATTGTCATACAATAATTCCGTAGTCTTAGTTATATATATGGTTCTTAGACTTGAGACACTATGGATGTCATGTATAAGTAGTATACTCTTTGATAATAGACTTATAGGTTAGGAAGTTCCAGATCTAGCACAACCGACCATCGGGAGTGGTATCCAACATTATGAGGGTAATTAGGTGTCGATAGAGGATCAACTGCTCTCGGTGTCATGAGAAGAATATCCTATGTGTTCTTTCTCAAACAAATCTCTAGCCAGAGTTATTCAGATTGAGAGAGTAGGAGTTCTCCAAGAAAATTCGATTAGAGCAAAACTTGAGTATATTATGCATGAGCCTAACAATACCATAATTGATATATAGTCTCTAGGATATTAAATATATTAAGGACCATATATATATATATATATATATATATATATATATATATATATATATATATATATATATATATATATGATAATTGAGGACAGAGAGATCCAATTGATTAGATCCCTCTTATCGTTTGGGGAATATGACATAATGACCTAGTACGTCCATAGTCGATGAGTCGAGTGAATTATTATGGAAAAAATAATTCACTGAGTTAGAAGAAGTTCTAACTGGTATGACTCAAGGCTAACTTGATATTAGGCTTAGAGGATCATGCACATATTGTAGGTGTTATGATAAGTAGAGGTCCAAATATGAGATATTCGTTGGAGTCCTTATCTTATTGAATATCTAGTAAGCACATGAATTAGTGAATCTTGTAGATAAAATCCAATAAGAGATTATTAGGTAGATATCCACTAATCCAATAGATTTGAGTAATTAGATAGAGATCCAGTACCGGTAGGGCATGATCCATTGAGGTTAAATGGTAGAAACTTCTATAAATATGAGAGGCCAAAAGGTGGTATAGGCTAGTCAACTCTTGGTGGCTCCTCCTATACTCTCCCTCTCCTCTCTCCCTTAGAGGGCATATGGACAACAAGAAGGGTCGGCTCCTTCTTGATCACGTGGTGCACGTGGAGAGAAAGATCATGGATTTGAGGAGCATCTTCATCGCATCTACCATGTGGATCACTGTTAGAGATAAGGACTATTGACCTTCTTCATCTACTCCTATAGATCTAAGATTTTTTAGGGATATACAATATCCTTAGGTGACAAATCTCATTTAATATATACAGTTTTTGGTTTTATGATTTATACACACCAATCTTCACATGATAATGAGATATTTTTTTGGAAAATCTATGCTTTTTGTTTTTTATTCTTTCGTGGTGCATGTGATACTTTGATCAGATTTCTCAATATTAATTTCATAGAAACTTTCAATCTAATTGTTAAACTAGTAATAATTTGATTCGTCATAAACTTGTCTATCATTTAAGGCTAGCATATATGGCAAATAGATGTTAATAATATTTTCTTATGGGATATTTAATTGAAGATATTTTTATGCAATAATACCCTAGCTTCATCCACCTTTATTATCTTGATCATACCTTTATTATCTTGATCATATTTATAAATTACGAAAGGTTATTTATTGACTTCGTCAAGCTCCAAGAGCTTGATATACCAAACTTAGCTCATTTTTTATGTGAACTATCATTGTCAACTACAAGCCTGACATCTCCTTATTCCTATGATAACAAAAGAGATGTATTATATATTTACTGGTCTATGTGGATGATATTATTATCATAGGCAATAATATTATGAAGATCAAATAATTTCTTAAGCAATTAATCGATCGATTCTCCATCAATGACCTAGAAACCTTAACCTATTTTTTAGGAGTCGAAGCAACATTCATATCTTCTGGATTTTTTCTATTTTTAAAAAAGGTACATTCGAGATTTATTATTAAAGACGAATATACAAAATATTAAAGAAATTGTTACTCCACTCCTTCACAATTAAGTCACTTAAATTATATGATGGTAGCCTTACTACAAATCTCATATAGTATCGACAAGTACTTAGTTCCTTGTAGTATATATTTCTTACATATACATACATTTCTTAAACATCGGCCCTTTACTATGCATTAGTTTGCACTAAAACATGTTATGCAATATCTTAAATGAACTTTCAATTATGGACTTTTTAATTCAAAAACACTTATCATTTCATCTTCATGCTTTCGTTGATATTGATTTGGTAAGCAACACCGATGATAGGACATTTAAGCTTTTTATTATCTTATTTGGAGTAAATATGATCGGTTGGAGTTCTAAGAAACAAAATATAAATGCAGAATCCAGAATACTAAGTAATTGCTATCACCACTATAATACTCAATTTGGTCACCAATTTACTACATAAATTTGGTATCACATTTTAATCTACTTCTATAATATATTATGATTATATCGGAGCCACCTACTTATACGCTAACTTGGTGTTCTGCTCATGTATGAAATATATTATGATTGACTCTCACTTTATTAAAGATAAAGTTGACAGATGTCAACTATATATTTTTTACATCCATACTTTTGAGCAATCATTAGAATCCTTTTACCTATAGGATATTTTAGTTGTAAAAATTTAATCTTTCGGGGGCATGATAAAATATCATGATATAAAATGATAGCTATGTATTTCTTATATATTTTGATTCTCAATCAATTTATGATTTAAAAATTAATAATATATTTAAGTATATAATTTAAATGTATAATTTAAACATATATTTAAGATAAATACATATTATTGAATGAATGAAAATTTTTTTTTCACAATAAATTCTTCGTATTGACATATTTAAGATAAATACATCTTTTCTATTGACATCCTTGATGAAAGTTCAATCTTTCGGGGGCTAGAAGATCATGATATAAAATGACAACTATGTATTTCTTATATATTTTGATTCTTAATCAATTTATGATTTAAAAATTAATAATATATTTAAGTATATAATTTGAATGCATAATTTAAACACATATTTAAGATAAATACATATTATTGAATGAATGAAAAAATCTTTTTTTTACATATGATATTTTTTTGTTACATAGATGTTCACAATTTGAGTCCAGTGTAGGTTTTCACTTGAGCTTGTTATAAACATATCAAAAATATAAAAAACTTGCGTATATGATGGATAATATGATATGGTACCATTTTTTTAGGACATATATGTCATAACAAAATGTATAAAGGTAAATAGGTCATTTTAAAACGCTGCAGGCACAGTTATTACAACACGGATTAATGCCAGGGCCGGCCCATGTTATGGACACGCGTCGATGGGTGATTGGTGTCGGATTAGAAGCTCGATCGCTAATTCGCATCCCAACTTTAATCTCCACCGTTCTTTTATAAACCAACGGAGCAGATTTAGTATCTTGGTCTTCTTCCGAGGAGAGAGAGAGAGAGAGAGAGAGAATGTGGCTATAACTTTACTTTCTCCTGAGGCTTCTCGCGGCGCTTTGCACTTTGGTTCTTTCGAGATCAGCGGCGCTGCAACTGGGCGAGAGGTTGAAGGAGGTGATTCCTCTCTTTCTCTTTCTCTCTCATATTCTTCCTCTTGAATTCTTCTTGTCTGATGTTCTTCCGAATTTCCGGTATCTTCTGGCTTCGCACCTCTTTTTAAGGCCGGAGAACTAGGGTTTCAATTCTATGCTTGCGTCGTCCCGTTCTTTCTATTTTATGTTGCAAAAGTGCTATAATATATGTCGTGATTAGTGTATTTTGATTATGGGATGGTCTCCTTGGATACGGGATCAATGGATCTCGAACATTCATCTCAAACTGGTGCGCTAGACCATGTTGATTTCTATGAGAGGAATAAGGCAAGTTGTTTTGCGTATGACAATGGAAACCACAAATCCGTCATGTATGCAGCAGGTTTGGTAGGTTTGGTCAGGGTTATGAGATCTGACTAGATAACTACAGCGAAAAAATCTTTCTTTCACAAGAACAAGATTGTAGCACTGATGGACTCGGAAATTTTGGACTTTTTTATCATTTTAATTCGATAACCAACACTATGGTTGTAGGTTGATAAGAATATGCATAGTGTTGTGCTTATGTGGTTGGCATTTTTCCCAAAATAGATATTTTATACGGCAAGCAAATAATTTGTCCATGCTTCTCTTGTGACTTGAGCTTTTGCCTAAAGTAGTTGTGCAGGTGAGATACTTGGCTCGAGTTCTTCTTATGATGATTGGTTTTTATTCGGGGAAGCAAGGACATTGCAATGAAGCCGGGGACTAAAACATTGCTGAACTAAGGATGCCAAGGGTATGGGAAAAGAGAAAGGGTGAGTCAGTGCTAAGGAGGGACTGGGAACAGTGGTAGAGGGAAAAATTAGGTTTAGACTGGGGTTTGCACATTTTGTTTTGTAGGATCGGCTTGGTTTATCTGGTCGGATTGGACTGTGGATTGTCTAACAATTGAGTCCAATCCTGCCTGCGTACCAGTTGGTTTAAATATTTGCAACCCAGGCTTGGCGCCTGTTAATAAAACTCAAGCCAAGCCTGCCTAAAATCATTCGTCTGAGTTAGTTTTGACCTTTTGGGTCAGTCCATTAATGTTGCAGGCCTATTTAGGGATTCAACAGAATTTTCTTATTTTGTTCAGACTGCAAAAAGATGTGTCATCATTTGATGATTCAAGTCTTTACTAAATCAGCTAAACAGGTATTGGTTTCAGCAAAAATTGAAGTCTGGATGTGACTTTGTGCTTGGTTGTTACCTGCATTGGCTAGTGAGAGAAGATGATACATGAGCAGAGCAGTGTGCAACTAGGATAAGTTCACATCATTTTAGAGAAAGGGGGCTTTTGGTGTCTTTTAGATTGTAATTTCAGCCACACATTTTCTCTTTAAAATTATGGAATCTGTGCTGGTGCCAATAAGACGTTCTCATTTCCTGCCCCCATGCCATTTATTAATACCAGCAATGTGTAGTGTTCTTGAGTGGGGTATATATTCATCAAGAAGGTTGTGTAGAATATATTGTTTAATGATTTTAGTCTCTAATCTTGGTGTTTTTTTAACTAATCATAGTTTCTTTGTGTAGCATCTTTCTCTTACATTTTCATTCTTGCTTGTTTTTCTTTTTATCCTTTGCTCGTTTGTTCCATGTTATAAGTGCCTAGAACTTAAAATTTCTTTGGAAATTGGTGGTGCAGTTCAAACATGGCAACAGGCAAAATTATCGGAGCTGTTGTTGCATCCTTTGCAGTTGCATATGCATGTGATGTGCTGATTGCTGATAAAAAAATTTTTGGAGGTCGGTTAAATCACAATGTATATGATTTATCATTTGAATTTTGATTTAAGTTGACCTTGCCTCCTGTCTTAACCTAAAACCAGGTACAACACCTAAAACTATCTCGGACGAATGGTGGGAAGCAACTGATAAGAAGTTCCAGGCCTGGCCTCGTACTGCTGGACCACCAGTCGTGATGAATCCAATTAGCCGGCAGAACTTTATTGTAAAATCATCTGAATCGTGAGGCGAGTGGAAGTAATGCAAGTATTACGTTCTACAATGTTATTGAACTTCAGGTATTAAGTTTGTCTTTGTGGTTATTTACTTTTTGGTGATGTGTTGTCCTAAAAAAGACAGTATGTTTCCATGGGTTGCTGGAGATGCTGTTTAGTATCATTTTCTTGTGAACTGTAATAACATGTATGGGATTGCACTTTGGACCTTGTATGCAAGAGTGTCTCGTATTTACTGCTTATGGTTTATTGATGTTTTACATCAAGAAACAAACTTTAATTTTGAGGAAATTGCAACTTGTTCTGAAGATGAATGGGCCATCATCTTATGATACGTTACCTTGCCATGGCAGATCTAACATTTGACGAATTGCAACTTGTTCTGAACTTTACCCGTTGGGACATCATCATCATCATCATCATATGTTGCTTTGGCATGACAGATCTTAATAGCTGGTAGGAGGCTTTTTTTGCTTGATCTCAATCATTGAATAAGTGAAGATTCATGTGATACTTTTTGGTTATTGATGGGGTTGGCTTTACGTGATATCAATACTAATATGTTGCAGTTATCTGTGATACGAGAGTTGCGGTTTCCCATCACTAGCTAGTGTTGGTAATGTTCGAGCTGCTCGTTTTTGCATGGTGTGTTTTATGGTCTGCCATGACGCCGAACTGCATTAAGCTGGCAATTCGTTTTGAAATTAGATTTAAGTGGCTTCTTGTGATAAAAAATGCTACGGACTATTTATCACTATGTTCTCTGTCTGATCTATTTTTACAATTACATGTTTGTATTAATGCTGTCAGATTTAAAAATCATTTTTCTGGCCTCTGAAACCTCAAGTGTTTTATATATTATATCCTGTCTTTGTTATTTACTGTTTGCATGCGCTAATGCTGTCTTTATTATTTACTGTTAAAATCTTCATTGTGATACTCAAATATTTAGAAGCATTGAGTGTTTTATATATTATATATTTTATTAATTAAAAAACCTAATAATAATTATAAGCTGATATTTTGGAAAAAGTTTTTCTTTCGGTAGGTGTTCTCGTTCTGTAATATAAAAAATGTTTTTCTTTTCTCTTCTCTCTCTGCGTTCGCCACTTGTCTTTCTTGGCATGATTCATTTGTGATGTCGCCTCGACTCCCTTCCTTGCTCGTCAGTCCTATCATAGGTCGTGGTTTTCTGTCATCTTATCGCTCGTTGTGTTGGCAATGGTGGTGATAGAGAGGGGTGGAGGCAATGAGTACAACGTGCGCGGAAGAGGCAAGGACAACAAGTGTGATGGACGAGGAAAGGCTGGCTTTACTAATAGGGTGAAGAAGATGAAGGTGATGGATAGAGAAGGGAAGGAAAGAGTATTTTTAAAATCATACAAAATAATGACATTATACGGAAAAACACGAGGCATCGTTTGAAAACAAAATCTTTTTAGGGAAATTGCTCATAATTATTATATATATGTATATATGTATGTATATATATAAATATACACATATATATATATATGTATATACATATGTATATATGTACATACATAAGTATATATATACATACATAAGTATATATATACATACATAAGTATATATATACATACATAAGTATATATATACATACATAAGTATATATATACATATATATATATATACATATATATATATATATATACATATATATATATATACATATATATATATATATACATATATATATATATACATATATATATATATACATATATATATATATATACATATATATATATATATACATATATATATATATATACATATATATATATATATACATATATATATATATATATATACATATATATATATATACATATATATATATATATATATATATATATATATATATATATATATATATATATATATATATATATATATGCGCATAAAATAAGAATACAGAAGGCGGTAGGGAAAGGAGCCGAACTCGGTCATTTCTCGTCATCTCCTGCTCTAAGATGGACGCTTGTGGTGGCCTTGGACGCGACCTCGCACTTCCGATGATGGATTGCCGATCTGCTCAAGGTACGATTCCCGGACGCATCCTCTCTTCGATCTGCCGTCGTCGTTTTGTTGGACTCCTCTCTTGCTCTCATCATCTTCTTCTTCTTCGATCGAATCGATGTTCCCCCACCGATTCTCTGATATGACCCTAGTTCGAATTGATCATACCCTAACTTAGATCTTGTTTTTGCAAGGCGGACATGCTGTTGGAATGAGATTGCGGGAGAATTTTCGTTGAAATTAGGTAGAAAAATCCGCTCTTTGATAGTGCGTTTTGGTAATAGATGAGGATTTCTTGACCCTTTTTCGGTGGGGGTTTCGATGGAGTGTTGAAGATTAGGGGTCTTGAGAAGAAGTATGGCTGGTGAGCAAAACGCAAGCGGCGGCAGCAGCAGCCGAATGGATCTGAATCTTTATCTTAGCCTTCCTTCTCTACGTCGATCTCAAAGCCGGGATCTTGGCTCCGACCTCACGCTTAGTTCCGTGCACTTGCCCTGGTCGCCGATCGCCGAAGAAGCCCACGTTTCTGCACCCTACTCCCCGTCCAACGCCTTGTCCACTCCGGACATACTACCGGCCGATCCTCTTCATGCTGCTGACAACAACAATCCAGGTTCTGAGTACAATCCGAACTCGTCATCTCGTGAGCCTAACTATGCTCCAGAATCGCAGTCGTTTGATGACCCATACACACTGCCTCCTGTCCATGGCAACGAACCAATAATCCCAGAGAGAAGCCCTCTTGTGCCGTCTCAGCCGGTGCCGCCTCTTCAATTCGTTAGGCAACCTTCAGCCTGTGGCGTCGATGCCCAAATTGGTTATCCACCTCCTCCTCAGCTTTCCTCACGAGCTGCTCATCGTCAGGTCGAGGCCACCCTTGGAGTGTACTCGCAGATTCGTCTGAGCGATCTGACTGCCCAAGGTGATGCACTGTCCGTCCAACAAGAGCTCCGCGAACACCCTGAATATCGTTTCCAGAGGTTGATAGAGTTGACCAACCGGTTATGGGGCCGAAATCGTAGGCCTTCTAATGATGGCCAGCGGTTTGATTCTGGTGCACATTCCTTGACTAGCCCAGAAAGGCTAATGCATGATATAGTACAGTCTCAGAGGGCATTAGAAGCTTCCAGGAAGTGTGCCGAAGGCAAGGAGGTTGAATATTTAGACAAGAAAAATGAAGACAAGAGCGGAAACGCTGCTGCTAACTTTGAATGCAATATTTGTTATGATCTTGCCAAGGATCCAGTCGTTACTCCATGTGGTCATCTTTTTTGTTGGTTTTGTTTGTATCAGTGGCTTCATGCTCATTCGGTGAATTCTGAATGCCCTGTCTGCAAAGGACATGTACTTGAAATTAATGTCACTCCTATATACGGTCGTGGGGGTGAAGAAACTAAAGATCACAAGAAATGTGGAGAAGACGGGCAATCTGGTCTGAAGATACCCCCTCGACCCCATGCAAATAGAATTGAGAGTTTCAGGCAGCAGGTACGGGACAGACTGGAAGAAGGAATTGCAAACTCAAGGAGAAATGAAGAGGTGCATGATGGAGTCAGAATTGAAGGATATCGGCCTTCAAGGAGACAGGGAAGGTTCGGTGCTGCACGTACTTTGGCTACTAGAAGGATGCGAAGAATTCAGAGGGAAGAGGGTACCGGGTCTAATTCTACAGGACTTGGCTTGCTTAGAGACCCCACATCAGGCCATCCACTTGTTCCCTCTGCAGTCTTTCAGGATGGAGTTGATCTATCACGTCCAGCTGGCTCACCGACTTCTTCCCTCAATCATCATAGCCCTGAACCTTTGCATCAGCATAGTCATAGAGTTGAGCCAGTGATGGTTTCAGATCAGGCATCAGCTTCAAGTTCTGTTGCTGTGATACATGGAGATACTGCTGGTGTCAACCCTTCTGCAGGAACCAGTGCAGCAGGACCTTCTAACTCTGGTAGAAGAAGAGCAAGAAACTCTGCCTTGGGTTCTTCTGATGTTGATGGAGTTCGTAACACACGTAATAGAAGGCTGAACTAAGTGTTCTTTATCTTTCAAGGTGAATATTTCAGTGACTTCTCTTCGCTGTTTTCTTTTACTTAAACTGCTTGTCATGTTTTAATAACTTATTTTAGTAACAAGGTTATGTTATATATTAGTTTTATATAGAAGATTTGGGTGCTAATTTTTTATAAGTTACTTGGTGATGTGTAAAAGATGTAGTAGTGTTAAAAGGGCTTGGACAGATGATGAAAAGAGACTGATATTTGTCTGGACCAGCATGTGCTTCTTTGACTTTTGGGGTGAATATTGATGTCCAATTAAATGTGTCATTATGTATTGTGCAGTGTAAAAAGAGACTTGAGTGGAAGATTTTGTTTAGAGGCTATTAGAACTTTGCAATCTTTAGGGAGGAAGATGACAAAAAATCATACAAGTAGAATGCAGAAGGCAAACTTCATCGCTTTTCACATGAGGAAACCTCCATTTGAATAGATGGGAGAACTTGTCCTTCATCTTGATGAGTATGAGTTATTTGTTTCAAATGCTTATGTTTAAATTAAAGGTAATAGGTCCATTTAGATTGGTGCCTGGATGTGGTGTCAAGTAGGCAAGAGTTCTCTCATTCATTGTTTTGGACTAATGGGAGTAAAGAAGTTAATCCAAGAACATATGGTTAGGTTAGCAACTTGGAATATAGGAGTACTTTCAGGGAAGGAATTAGAATTGATATACAATCAGACGAAGAATAAGTATTATTTGCTTACAAGAGACTAAATAGGTAGGGAAGAAATCTAGAGAGGTTGATAGTTTTGGATTTAAAATTTGATATTTTAAAAAAGTCAAATATGGAAACGGTGTAGGAATTATTGTTGATAAGGATCTTAAGAACAATGTTTTGGATGTAAAAAGATTTGGAGATATAATTATAATTTTAAAAATTATGAAAGGACAAGATATTTTAAATGTCATTGGTGCTTATGTTTCTCAAGTCGGATTGGATGATCAAACCAAAAGAGAATTTTGGATTTAAAATCTAGAGAGGTTGATAGTTTTGGATTTAAAATTTGGTATTTTAAAAAAGTCAAATATGGAAACGATATAGGAATTATTGTTGATAAGGATCTTAAGAACAATGTTTTGGATGTAAAAAGATTTGGAGATATAATTATAATTTTAAAAATTATGAAAGGACAAGATATTTTAAATGTCATTAGTGCTTATGTTTCTCAAGTCGAATTGGATGATCAAACCAAAAGAGAATTTTGGGAAAGCTTAGATGATATCATTCAAGGAATGCTTATAATTGAAAAATTTATAATTGGAGGAGATTTGAATGGTCATGTAGGAAAAACATATGGTGAATATATAAGGGGTTTTTGGGTGAGAAATGAAGATGGTGATATGACAGTGATTTAAAAAATACTAGGCGCCAAGGTCCAAAAATGCTCTAAGGCGCTAGGCGCTCGTCCGAACGAAGTGAGGTGCTAAAATATAAAAATATAGAATATAATTAATAAATATAATTATTTAAATTTTTTAATAAAAATATGTTATTAAATTAATCTAATAAATACAAATACTATTATTAGTATACAGTTAACAGTATACTGTTAACTGTATAATGTATACTGTTAACAGTATATTATCGAAGAGTGTAAGGGAAGACTGAGGGTGTTGACTGAGAAGAGCGGGAGCGGCAGCTGTGAACGACGACAGTGGTAGCAGCAGCAACGACAGCGGCGACAGTGGCACCGGTAGCAACGAGCAGTGGGAGCGGGAGCGTAAGCAGCGAGCGGAGACAGTGGCAACGGTAGCAACGAGCAGCGACAGCAGTAGCGGGAGCGGGAGTAGAAGCGGCGAGCGAAGACAGTGGCAACAGTAGCAGCGAGAGTGGGAGCGCCAGCGAGCAGCGGTGGCAGTAGCGTGAACGGCGAGCAGGGTTAGGGTTGGGGAAGTCACACTGATATCGGTGCTTTAGTTGGTTCGATTGAACCAACTAAAGTACCGGAGACCGAACCAAACCTCAAACGCTGGTTCAGTCACCTGGTTTAACCCAGGCGCTCGCCCGAAGCGCCCGACGCTTGGGCTCGGGCGAGCACCCAGGTGGTGCCTCTTTGAAGCGCATCGCCTAGAAATGAAGCGAGGCGCTCGGGCCTCGCCTCGCCTCGCCCGAGCACCTAGGCGAGCGCCCGAGCGCCTTTTTGAATAATTGTGATATGATTTTCGATTTTGTTACTTCATATGATTTTAGAATTGTAAATATTCACTTTAGGAAGAGAGGTGAACATTTGATTACTTATAAAAGTGGTCACAACTATAGTTAAATGAACTTTTTTCTCACTAGCAAGATAGATAAAGTTATTTGTAAAAATTGTAAAATTATTCCTGGTGAAAGTTTGACAAATCAACATAAGTTGATAGTATTAGATATTTACTGTAGAAAATAAAGGAAGAAAAAGATAGTAGAAAAATTTACTAGGACTAGATGGTAGAATTTTAAGGATGATAATGTAAACACTTTTAGAATAAGATGGAAAGGGAGATGATATGAAACTTAGATAAGGAGAATATTAATATTATTTCGACTATGATGACTAATAAGATTAGAATCTTAATAAAGGAGATTCTTGATGAACCTAAAGATAGCGGTGTAATCTTAAGAGAAAGTTGGTGGTGGTGCGAGGAAGTTCAAAAAGTAATTTTTACTAAAAGATCATGTTTTAAATATTGACAAAATTATAAAAATGAGAAAAAAAATAAAAAGTATCTAAAAAAGGCTAAAAAGGGTAAGTATGGTAAGATATAAAGCTTATGATAATTTTTATAATAAATTAGGTACTAAAGATAATGAAAAAGATATATATCAAATTCCTAAAGCTAGGGAAAAAAAACACAAGGATTTAGATAATATTAGATGCATTAAAGACGAAGATCAAAGAATACTTGTTAAGATAACGAGATTAAGGAAAGATGAAAAAAATATTTTTATAAATTATTTAATGAATATTCCACATAGGACTTAGATTTAACGATAAATAATAATGATAGATTTAATAATCATAGATTTATTCATAAAGTTAAAGTTAATGAAGTAAAAGACACATTAAAGAAGATGAAAATAGTTAAGAGTGTGGGGCCTAATGATATCTCTATTGAGGTTTGAAAAAATTTAGCGGATAAGAGAGTATTTTGGTTAATTGTCCTATTTAATAAAATCATAAGATTTAGAAGTATTCTTGTTGAATGGAGAAAGAGTTTTTTAGTATCAATTTACAAAAATAAGGGTGATACATAAAATTATTTAAATTATAAAAAAATTAAAATCATGAGCTATATTATGAAACTTTAGGAAAGAGTTATTAAAAGTAGGATAAGGCTTGAAATAAATATCTCTGATAATCAATTTGATTTTATGCCTGGAAGATCATCCATAGAAACTTTTATTTATTAAGACAATTAATGAAAAAGTATGGGGAGAAAAAGAAAGATTTGCATTTGGTTTTTATTGACTTAGAAAAAGCTTATGATAGGGTTCTTAAAGATTTATTATTATGGATTTAAAAAAAAAATATATCCACTAATAATATTGATGTTATTAAAGATATGTATGATAATGTAGTTACAAGTCTTAAAATTATAGAGAATGTGTCTAGTGAGTTTCCTATTAGCATAGGATTACATTACAACTTCGTATTAAGTCTCTACCTTTTCATATCGATAATGAATAAACTTATTAGTCACTTACATGATGAACCTCCCTGATATATGTTATTTGCTGATGATATTATCTTAGTTGATGAGAGCGGAATTAATTATAAACTTTAGTTATTGAGGTAAGTCTTAGAAATTAAAGGTTTTAGATTAAGTAGGACTAAAATTGAATATATAAAATATAATTTTAGTAATTATAGAAATAGACAAGAGAATATAGTTAAATTGGATAGACAAGAAGTCCATTTTAGTAAAAGTTGTAGGTATCTTGGATCAATTATTGAACAAGATAGAGAGATGCTGAAAATATTATTCAGAGTAAAAATATGATGGTTAAAATGACGAGCAACATCAGGAGTCTTGTGTGGTCATTGGATACTTTTAAGACTAAAAGAAAAATTTTATAAGATAATTGTGAGACCAACAATGCTTTATAGATTAGTGTTGAGTAGTGAAGAAACAACATATACGAAAAGATTTTAGCCGACCCCAAATAGTTGGGACTTGTGGTTTTGTTGTTGTGTTGTAGGTCCATCTAGCCATATAAATTGTCCAAGTTTCTCTTCCATTCTAAAGCAAGACTAGATTAACCTTCTCATTAAAACTGAAGCAGTGACATATGATGCTCATCCTAGTGATGGTTTGACTCCTCGAACTGTCTTCGGTCCTTCCATACCTTTCCTCTTGGGCCTGTCACATGCCTAGAGATAATACCAATTGTCATGCCTCAGCCTGAGGAGCTAACTGGTTGATTTACTTAATAGGTCTGAGACCACACGGTAAAAAATGTTCATGCCTAATTTTATAGTAATAGACTCATATAGCTTTATGTATCCTCACAACTATCAACTAAATTGGAATGTTACAGGTATGCTTTTGTGACATTTGTTATTACCCTAGTGTGAGTCAAATGTACAACTAATTGATTAACTTGTTTGGCTGGGCAAAATTTTCTCTGGTCATTAGTAGTATTGCACTTACTACCCGAATGCAAGTTGACCATACCAATATTTGATAAAATTGATCCATCACATGCACCTTCCCCTTCTCTATCTACTAATAATAGTGATTTGTGACTATCATCATATCTCTTATCTTGTCTTCTACTGCCAGCAATTAGCATTAGATTTGTTGCATTATTCTTCAATTTCATATAGTTCCTATACACTGAAAGCAAGAAATTAAATGGAAAATTTTCTTTTTCCTGTGCCTTAATTTGTATTCCCATTTTTTCCTTTTTCTTTTTTTTGCTAACATCTATTTTACTGAGACCTTTATACTAATCTAAATTCTCCATTATGTTATAACACTGCAAACTAAAGAATATTCTGAGAGAATTGTATTTAACATGAAAACATAAGGTGGAAAACTAAAAAAAGGAAATGTAGTAGCTTTTAGCTGTCAAATTGTATTTTTGTTCTTTATGCTTTAGGTAGCAAAGCTTCGCTTGTGCAATTGATAAAATGCTGATTAACAAGTTCATGTGATGAAGCAAAATATGTTGTTAAAGAAGTATATTGTTTTGAGTTGAACCGAAACTCCTGCCGGCTGAATAGATTTATCCTATATAAAAAATTATTAACTCTTATATTTGCCTTCCTGTTTTGCATATCATCACTTCAGAGGTTACTTTGTATTCTGATATTTCTAGGGGTCATTACTTCCATTGAATTCCCATGTTCTCTTATCCTGCTTCTGTTTCTGCCTGCTGACTGCTTGCTCAAATAGATATCGAGCCACGGGACACTCTTGCGCAAGCTTTTCCTCACTGGTTTTCTGTGGATCGACTGTTGGTGAAATTGAAGATATTAACTTGACTGTTAAAAAGTAATTGCTTTCAGTCGATTGGAGGGGAGCCATCAAGAAACGGTGTTTGGGCAATGAAAGCTTGAAATTAAGGCAAAGGGAGCTTTGGCAAAAAGATTATATATGCATTCATACCGGCATTGCTTCTCATATCGAATGTACAGTAGACTATTTCCCGACTAATAATCTTATTTTACTGGTAAATTATAGATACCATTTTGGGTGTTATGTTTGCCATGAAGCAACTTGGAGATTGGTCTTTGTATGTTTCAGGTTGCTACTTTTTGCCTTCCCCAATTGGAATTATCATTAATATCAGTCTGGTCTTGTCTTAAGCCATTATTCTAGTTGATAGATTATGGTGACTTAATAGAGCAGCTTGCTGTCACCTTTGATGAATGATAATGTTGAACCCTCGGTGACTTGCAGTGAGTTACTTTCTCACAAGTATCTTCACAGACTTTGGGAGTTGGTGTTTATGGCTATTCAAATGAACCTGTCAGAGTGTAAATGGAACTTCATTGTCATTCTCCATCGAGTGATATCATGTTCTACTTAATTATGGTTGGCATGTATTTATGTTGTTCTAACGAGGTTGCTATTCCAATTTGCATCATTCATAGTGGATATCAAAATGCATCAGGTTGAACTCTATTCTGTGGAAAGGATGCCTTATAATATGCTGTAATTGAAGACTTACAAAAGCTTGAGATGGAAACATGACAAATCACTTCCAAAATCCAAATAATTTGATCCTGCATTAAGCTTGATCCAATTTCCATGCAGACAGTTGCAGATTGAGTCAGAATAAATCACCCAAATCACCATGAACAAAAGAAATGGAAATAGACCTACATGATCAGTCTATTATTACAATCTATGCCATGTTAACTAACTAGAGCATAAAATACAACCCAACAGTCTAACAAACTATGCATGCCATATTCATTGGAGCATAAAATACAATCCCACTCGACCAATTACTTCTTTTTGATCCAATTTTTAGCAAATTGTGCGAGTTAAAAAAGGTGAATTACATTATTAATTTAGAGATTTGTTTATTCAAAAGATGGTTGATCCTCCTCATTCAGCATTCTCATAATGTATTCTACATCAAGAGTCTACCTCAAAGTCATTTAATACCAACCAATCATGCTAATAGGAATATGTAGGAACAGCTTGTCAAAGCACATTTTCAGATCTGTCTCTAATCACACGTCCAGCTCCACCCTCTTTTTCCTGCATGTTAAATCTACCATCATTATTTAGTTCAAACCATCTAACTGAAACAAAATTTGACCCTAAACATCCTTCAGATAAAGAGAGTTTGATTACAACCCATAATATATGTTGTAGTTCTGTAAATAATAGATGAATGAGCATGCATAACTCCCTTGAAAACTAGATCACCTTTCAGATCATCCAAACTCTATATGCAATGATGATATTCCAAGCAACTGGCAATTATTCTTTTCCAGATCCGTCAATCGGTAATCTAGGCTGCATTAGGCCATTCAGAGAATTAGAGCAAGTAACATTGAAAGCAACTTTCGGTCGTTGCCAAACATTAATAACAAAGATGCAAGAAAAAAATATATGATTCTGCTCATGAGACTCTTTACGACAGAGGTAACACGAGGAGGGGGGCATATGCTAAGTTCAGCCAATCGACACTAAGTAGGAAGTTTCTTAAGGAGCTTCCAACAGATTTTTGACATGAGGAATAACAGAAATTCTCTAAAAATTAATCCAAAATTTATTAACTAGTTGCCGATCATTAGAGCCAATAAAAAATTAATCCAAATTTTTTCTGATGGAACAGGACCTAAAACCACTCTGAACCAATCAAACCAAATCTAAAAAATTAAACTCTGATCTAATCAATTAAATCTCACTTCAACCAAATCGATTGGAATTTTACTTCCACAATCACATCTTTCACAAGTGGTATCAATATATATGGCTCTCTGCCAAATTTTGTGTTAAGAAGAAGCTCATTGCATGTTCTCCAAGCAGTCTCTTTGCTTTGGAGATGTTCTGGTGTGCCAGATGGTAATTGCAAAAAATCTGAGGGACTAAGATTGTTTAATCCACCACTCACTTTATCATGACCTAATGTACCATCAGTATGTCCAGTATCAGTTTTTACGATTGATCAACAAATACCGAATTAAAAAAAATTAGATACTGACTAGTGCCAACCTATATAGTTCTGATCCTTCCAGTATTGATTCCTTGCATTAGTAATATTGGTCTGACTGATATTTGATTCCTTGTCATCAGCATTATGGAACCTATACATATAAAAGAAATAAATGTTATATACCATGCATACTAGAGAAAACAAGAAAGTTTACCAACAAATACAAATTTGCCTTCTACCATGTGAATGTCATCTACAAAGCACCAATAAAGAATAAATGTTCCTCAAAATTCTACTATGAATGAGATAATCTACTGGCTTAGTATTTTCAAAATATCTCTCCTGGATCTTCAGCCACCAGAGGAAGTAAGTTGGATGGATTGACAAGCAAGCTCAGAGGTTATTCAAGATGAGAAACAATGGAGTCTGAGGTGGTTTCCATGAGTTGGATACTGAATTTGCCATAAGCCAATAATATATAATCCTTAGAACTGCAAGGTGTTGAGATGAGAAAAAAAAATTGATGTGCCATACCATAGATACATGGGATAAATTTGACTATCCCTTCAAAATTTCCTTATAGCTCAAAGTCAAAAAGGAATAAAAACCTGTGCCATCAATTGAGGTAAGCACTTGAGGGACTGCAGTATCTGGTTTTGAACCTGAAGATAAAATCACATTGTGGACCCATAAGATAACACGTCAGTGCTAGTTCCCAGAACCAACTTCAATGCTAGGGTAGAAATAATAGCCTTCAATCATCTTTTCCTATAAGATCTGAACATATCGTCTCCAAAGACACTGCACAGATCAGATTAAAGCCAAAGTTCACACTAAGAACAGCACAATACAGAGACTAGAATTTAGTTTTCCAGTTTAAATTCATCATTATGTCCATGATGCCTGTCAACCTGACAGAGAGCACAATAGATAATCAGCTCACTAAAACATATCTAACAGGAAAGAAGGTAAAATGTAGCAAATTTAGCATTTCACGTGCATATTACCGTACACTAAGCAAATTGGTGAAAGAAGTATCGATAATTCATGAGACTGCAGAACTCACCAAGAGACTCAAAAGCCGAAGATGCATATTCACCCATCATTAAATGCCAATGTTAGCTGAAAACCAAGCTGCATAAAAGGAATTGGAGGATATATCACCAAGATCTTTCAATAATGTTGGATGCATACCTCAGTCATTTGCAGGAAGACCTAATCAAAAGATATCATCTCCTTTATAAAGTAAACTATTCTGTTGAAACAGAATATTGACTTTTACCATTTGGCTGTTGAGTAATTTATGGCTCTAGTTTGACTAGTCATATACCTTCAACAGAACTCAATGACCGGAAAGGATCCATGTCCTGACCGCAAATAGTTAGGATTTACAGCTTCTTGTTGTTGCCGTAGCTTTTTGAGCAACACAGTATCAAGTCTTTCAGGCAATAAAATAGGTCTGGAGGACTCAGAATTCAGGAAAAACTATTAAAATATTCTGAATCCAAACCATCAAACCTGATAAACAGAAACAATTAATCCGGCATCAGTTATCAGTGGATCCCTTTTTTGTTTAATTACCAAAGCCATAAGCTACAGAATGAGAACATAAAGAAAGCTAATTCAATTATCTGGCTACAGATAAAAAAATCATTAGATCACAGATCAGTAGAATTTTGTTACAGAAATAAAAAAAAAAAATAGGCTAGAATCTCTGATCATTTCAGTAAGGCTAGAATCACAGATCAGTAGACTTTATGTCCCACCATGACAGTCTAGAGGTGATCCAAGAATGCAAAAAAGTGGACCATGAATAGGAGAATGAAGTATATCCATGCAAGGAACAGAATGTATATATAGTAACAGGCAGAGAAGAATCAACATAAAAATATCAAATGTCAATAACTCTTGATACAAAAGTAAAACTAGAAAATAAACTAAAAGAATCTAATCAGAAAAGTTCTTCTCTAAGATCATATTTTGATTTTGTAATATAACTTGTGACTGCATTATGTACTTACACAAAGACTGCAATTAAATTTCTAGCTTGCTTGCATTAGTTCCTCACCGCCCTCTCCCCACACAGGCGCGCGCACGCACGCACACACCACCAATAAAAAAAAAAAATGTAATTCCATCATCCCATTTGTTTCCATTTGACCCCTCCTCATCTATTTCTTCCATTCTACCAATCAATTACACATGATATAGTTTCAAATCTGAATCAGCTCATTGTACTCTGATAGCACAAGTTTCTGGAGAGACTTCTCATTTTCAAATATCTTTAAGGTTTGCGTAGTTCAAAAGACTAGAAAGATGGCATGCCAAATCTTCAGGACTGCGTTTCACATTATGCACTTCTGTGTGCACTTGTGAATGCATGCTGCACATGTTTCAACATATTTTCACATACTATTTGTTCATTTCCTCTAGCAACAATTAACCACATAAAAAAGTTGCCAAAATAACAACATGAAGATGAGCTTAATCTTCTGAAAAATTAATAACCAAGCTCGATGTGATTGATGATGAAGAAAAATTGCACCAATAGATGATGGTACAAAGAAATATTGCTTGACCAAAGCAGTTGACAATAGATTGAATCTGTCGGTTTGCTGTCAGTATTATATTGAATTGTCGAGAAGACACTGCAAAATGCAATCACACTTTGTCTTGAATAGTGTTTAACCAAAAGAAGCCAGTTTGGATATTGGTTGAAAGAAAAAAAGGATGTAGAGGCAGCTAAAAAATATTGTTCTTCACATCATAAACAACAAAGTTCCAGAACATAATTGCAAGGAAACTAAACATACAAGAAGAGTTAGTAAATTTAAATCAAAGGTTCATATTATCCAGATAGGTGATGGAACACCATCAAAGGCACAACCTTGTTAATCTCAGCTACTAGGAGAAATATAATATATAATTGAAAAAATAACCACTTTCAAATTTCTTATCTGATCATCATAGTAACTAAAGACTATCAATCAGACAGCATTAACAAATATAATCTGAGAACAAGCTACATACAAAGCAAAAAAACAAACTTCACAACCAAATAGAATCAACAAGGATCAGACAGAAAAAGGTATGCTCGGACGTTTGATGCAAATCTCGTTTAGATTGCTTCTGAGCTGACCAAAAGGATAGCCAGAGCCATACCTCCATTAACTTTTTATTCCAAGCATCTCTAAAAGGATATAAGCACAAGATCCACAATGGTTCAGGACACTAGTCACATCACTAACTCAAGAACACAGACAGTAAAAAAAACAAAAAAGCAAAGGTACACTCTGATATAGGGTTCACACCGAGAGGGGTGCAAACATTTCAAATGACCTTATTTATAACTAAGCTAAACACATCTAAATGAGGATATAATTAAGAGAGTAAGAACAGGTCTCAGCATGCATATAACTGAGAGCAGTGTACAAATATGCTCTCTATTCTCTGGCAGATGATGCCGACAAGACCGTTGGATGTTGTAGACCAAAATTCAGCAGCGAGAGACTGTGAAGTGCAAGCTATAGTAAATTCTCAACTTATAGAAGCTTCCAACCAAAGCGTTCCATTTGGAGCTATCGGAGCTATCATAAACACATCTAACAACTTCCAAAATATGCAAAAAAAAAGAAAAGAAAAGATGGTGATGACATGTTCACTCCATTTTATTGGCTGAGGGCTGACAGCTCATGAAATGATAAGGATCACTGATAGATACTGCTTAAAGTAGAGTTTAATTGTAAGCAGTGCACGTTACAAAATGGGCTTATTGGGCAGATGCAACATGTGTAATCTCACAGTGTGACCTTACCATGGTGCTATGACATTTCAAAGGACACAACAAAACGTGTTCAGATAAGTTTCACAAGGGGATTTGTTGGATCAAGGAAATTCTTAATCGATGTTATCATCTGCAACTTGGCTGTTCGGAAACAATGTTTCTCTTCTCTTGGCAAAACCTGCAGGTTCCATGCTCTGCCCTCTAAACTTCAGCTCCCCTGGACCTCTAAAACCAGGATCTGCAGTGCCACTCCTATATGGTATCCCTGGTCCTCCAGTGTAATGAGTAGGAGACCCATACCTTCGACCTGGAGTTCTCAGTGCTCCTCCCCTTAATTCCCTCAATTCGCCAGCCCTCACACCATCAGCAAAGGCTCTTTCAGTGGCTCCAGGACCCAAGAGACTACTCGATGGGGCACCCGGAGCATTGAAGGACTCCTCTGGTGTCCACCCCAAGGAGTCCTTTTTCTTCACATAGAACTGCCATATACCAATCAAAAACAAAAGAAACAGAAGAACAGGACCACTCCACACGACAGCATTAGTCTCCACTCTGAAAACTGGAAAATTTGACCTGTAAATCCCAATGTACCCTCCACCAAGCCCCAAAACCACAAGCTTTTCACGATCTGCAGCTATCAATGGCTTCACATCTAATGGCCCATATGCAGCAGCTTCTGAATTCAAGAACAGGGACTTGATCTCACGGATCGTTACAGAGAACAGTGGCCGAGGTGCCCCGACCCTGCCATAGAACTGTGACGAGATGTTGTACACCAAGATCTTGTCATAGCTCGCAACAAGTAGATAACCTTTGATGGTTTGGATCGTTAAAGGACCATCAATCTCTGATTTCCTGATGGCCCGAACCCGACACTTGAGCTTGGCTACATCTCCAAGAAGCACGACGTGGACCAGGTCACCTCCAGCAGTGAAACCATATGCTTTTAGCCGCTCCGACGAGTCAAAGGAGTAAGCTTTGGCAATGGAGCCATTTAGCCCCTCGCATTCAGTCTCCCTCACTACCATAGACCTCAAGTCCAGCGACCCAGCACCCGTCTCGGTCAAGAACAGAAGCCTTTGCTTCATGAAAGCCAGGGGCGGGCTAGAAGCAATAGCGGTGCCATAGAGGGTGCCATTCTCCGTGAAAACCCTGATCCTCCCGCCACCATCTGATGCAATGATGTAGCGAGCGCGACCAACCTGATGGATCTCGAGGCCGGAGATCGACGGGGAATCCAACTCGCGGGATCCACGGATGAAGGGTTTGGAGCTACCAACCGAGAGTGTGAGCCAATCATCACTATTAGCAGCAGACTCGTAGAGCCGGTGGGCAGTGACGGAGCCGTCGGCGTGGCCAGCGAAGAGGAGGCTCTCGTTGCGGCGGGAGGACAGGTAGGAGAGCATGGAGGTCACAGGGGAGCCAGAGAGGGACGAGAGCTCGATGATGATATCGCCAGCGGCGGAGAAAACATAAACCTGGCCACGGGTGTCGCCGACGGCGAAGTACTTGCTGAGGCCGTCGAGATCCTCGTACGGGAGCACGACGGCAACGGTGGCGGCGGCCTCCAGCCGCGCCGCTGCGGCGAACTGGAACCTCTCGGACCAGGAGGTCTTGTGCTTGGTCACGGATACGCCGGAGGAGTATTGGCCGCCCGCGCTCCCGGGCGCCGCTGGCGCTAGTGGCGGTGCGAGGACGGGGGTGACGGTCTCCAGATCCATGGGGAGCGCAGCAGACGACGGGAAGGTGTGGTCGGATTGACCGGAGGAGCAGGATGAGAGGGAGGCCTGTAGGGTGGCAACTGTATTGTAGAGGGACTCGACGAGGGCTTCAAGGCGGCGCAGCTGGAACTCATGGCGGTCGAGGAGGGCAGCAGGGTCGGATCCGGCGTCCGCGGAGGAGACAAGCGGGGGGGAGAGGAGGAGGGGAAGGAGGAGGAAGGCAGCCGCCACCATGGATGGAGGCGGCGAAGGGCGAGGGTCCGCGAAGCTCCGAGCCAGATCTCGTCCTTGGCAGGATCGGCTGGAAGTAGGATTTCCCCGGGAGGAGATTTAGGGAGGAGGGCGGCGGAGATGGAGGCGACGAAATCTCACTTGACCTCTTTGAGAGTTGGAAGAGGCGGCGGCTACCGGGGAGAAGGGGGAAGGAGAAGAGCCGGGATCGGCTGTCGAGTAGGGAGCGGCGAAGACACGGGAGATTTTGACTCGGAAGGCGACACGTAGTCCGTCCGAGGTCGGACATGGGGAGACTGTTGATGGCTACAGACCAACTGTAAGTTGTGGTATTCAGGTCTTAACCAACTGACTAATTAGCTACCCAAATTTTTAGTAGCTTAATTCATCCACTAAATCATCAATTGATATTAATTTTTACTCATGAATTATATATTACTTTAGAATAAATTATTAAAAACTATTTGTTTTTAATTTATCCTCACAATTTTTTTATTTTTTAAACGATCAAAACACCTAAAAAAAAAAAAAAACAAACTCCACGTCAAAGTTGTGAGCTGATTCAATCAGATTCATGGATTTTAGACTAATTACGACATCTTTTTTAAACAGTATAATTATACAATTCATGAATATCTTTAGCCCAAAAATGTACCCAAAGAATAAGAGAATTTTTTTTTCGAAATGAATCCTTAATTTTATATCTTATACTAATAATAAGGATATAAATTTGGCCAATGAGAAAGATTTGTTATACATAAATAGATAGTTCCAACGTAAAGGTATGGGGGCAAAGTAGTTCCTTTCCTAATAAAAAAAGAACATTTCCTTGTGTATCATCCATCATATGTTACTTTTGGAAGGTTCAGAGATTCAACTTCTGCATGGAAACTCAAGATTCCTTGTCACATTACAAACAATTTGGTGGATAAAACAAGACTTAGAAGATTGAAGCACCATGCTACATAAGCAAAGTCCAAGATCCACTGAGTTAATATATTCATGGATATTTTTTTGTGGGTCCAAACTCTAATTTGATCCTTTTGACCAGATGGATGGATGCTCGACATATATCTTATGGGAATATGACCAACTTGCTGTTAGTAATCATGTTTGGTACGTATCCAAAAGACATGATCAAAACATGCGTCATGTGCTCCTGATAATGCCAAGGAAAGAATATAGTAGATACAAAGAGATTAAAGAGTTACTATTTGATTGGGAGTATATAATGATGTATGAGTTTGACATGAAGTTTGCAATGAGTGAAAAAATATAGATCTAAGACTTTAATATATAACTTTTATCTATCTATCCGCTTGAATAATAATCTAAAATAAATCTAAGACATAAAATTTGATATTGTCTTTCACGTAGACGAGAGAGGTAAAAAATAAATTGTTGAGACAATTAGAGATTATCCTCCAACTAAATATATAAATATATTTTTAACATAATAAAATGGATAATTTTTTTTCTAACTATTCACATCTATATTTTCATACTTATTAACTTTAGATACCATGGAGATTAGATTAAAAAATTTCTTTTGAGTTCACTCTTCATTCATTCATATGATAAAACTTAAAAGTTTAGTATTTACATTTTTAAAATACCTTAAATAATCCTGTGTATACAGATCTAGACTATATTGAACTGTGATCATGACATCAACTATTTTTTTTCCCTAATACTATTACATCCAAATAGTATGCAAAAATCATACTCCTATTTTTTTTTCTTTTCTAAAGATCAATTTTTTACCTTATTTAACACTTCAATCTCTATTTTACTGTTCAAATAGCTAAAGATTTAATACTTCTGCGTGAGTTCTACTCATTTAACTATTTATTTTATTTTAAAATAATTTTTATCAATATTTGAATACTGTAGTAGCTAAGTTTAGGATTACCTTCTCTCTTACTACTCCATCTTTGACGTGATGGATCACCTCTTGAAGTCCCATACCTCCCGGAGCGGATGAACTCCCGACTGTGGGTTGTCTTTCTAGAAATAATAGAAGATAAGAACAAATATTAAATGAAGCTTTATTGTAGAAATGAAATAGCTTTAGCTTGAATCTATTAACATGTTCCTTCTCCTATTTATACAAATTAGGAGGGAGGATTTCCCTAACAGAATAGAGGATTTTCCTCAACAGAATGAGAAATTTCCTCATATAGTTAGGAAAATCTTATCTTCTATCATGCCCCCGCAAGATGGTGCTCCTGACAAGGATACCAATCTTGAATCGATGCAAAGAATTGTTTACAAGCGAGAGGCTTCATGAGTAAGATAAGTGTAGATCGCTACTGCTGCTGCTGCGATTGCTGTTGTTGTGATGGCACAGGCGTTCCCTTCATTCTCCTTAAGTCTGCCAAATGTTGACAGATCAGCGAAGACTACCGCGGTGAGGAAGATGAGGATTGACCACGGAGCCTCTTAGGAATGCAACGGCATTGGTCGCTAGCCGAAGGGTGAAGCTTCACTTTTCTTAGCGACGTTGGTCACTGGCCGAAGGCAAGAGTGAAGCTTCGCTTTTCTCAACGACGTTGGTCGTGGTCGGTTGCAACGGTAGAGAAGAAATCTACATCAATGTTGCAGTGATGCTACTACAGCAAAAGAGGAAACTGCAACAGAGAAGGAAGCTGTAGCAGAAGAGGAAGGAAAATAGCTACAACGAGAAAGAAAGGTGGGGCAGTGCTGATGAGCAGCACTAGAGATGCCATAGCGGAAGGGAACGGACGTTGGCGCAGAGTGGCAACACCAATGATGAATTGGCAGCGAGAAGAGAGCTTGCTCTAGGCAAGCGGCTCTGATACCATGATAGAAATAATAGAAGATAAGAACAATAATTGAAGAAGCTTTATTATAAAAATGAAATAGCTTTAGTTTTAATCTATTAATATGTTCCCTCTCCTATTTATAGGAATTAGGAGGAAGGATTTCCCTAACAGAATAGAGGATCTTTCTCAACAGAATAGAGAAATTTCCTCATATAGTTAGGAAAATCTTATCTTCTATCATGCCCCCGCAAGATGGTGCTCCTGACAAGGATACCAATCTTGAATCGATGCAAAGAATTGTTTACAAGCGAAAGGCTTCATGAGTAAGATAAGTATAGATCGTTGCTGCTGCTGCTGCGATTGCTGTTGCTGTGATGACACAGGCGTTCCTTTCATTCTCTAAGTCTACCGAATGTTGACAGATCAGCGAAGACTACCGCGGTGAGGAAGATGAGGATTGACCACGGAGCCTCTTAGGAATGCAACGGCGTTGGTCGTTGGCCGAAGGGTGAAGCTTCACTTTTCTCAACGACGTTGGTCGCTGGCCGAAAGCAAGAGCAAAGCTTCGCTTTTCTCAACGACGTTAGTCATGGTTGCTATTACGACGGCTGCGACGATAAAGAAGAAATCTACAGCAATGTTGCAATGATGCTACTATAGCAAAGGAGGAAATTACAACAGAGGAGGAAGCTGTAGCAGAAGAGGAAGGAAAATAGCTACAACGAGGAAGAAAAGTGGGGCAATGCTGATGAGCAGCACTAGAGATGCCGTAGCGGAAGGGAACGAACGTTGGCGCAGAATAGCAACACCAATGATGAATTGGCCGTAGCGGAAGGGAACGAACGTTGACGCAGAGTGGCAACACCAATGATGAATTGGCAGCGAGAAGAAAGCTTGCTCTAAGCAAGCGGCTCTGATACCATGATAAAAATAATAGAAGATAAGAACAAATATTAAATGAAATTTTATTGTAGAAATGAAATAACTTTAGCTTGAATCTATTAACATGTTTCTTCTTCTATTTATACAAATTAAGAGGGAGGATTTCCCTAACAGAATAGAGGATTTTCCTCAACATAATGAGAAATTTCTTCGTATAGCTAGAAAAATCTTATCTTCTTATTATCGAAGAGTTATTATCGAAGAGGGACGACGAAGTTGACGCACCGATGGCCTCCACCGGTGCAACAGTGTGGCGATAAAAGGGCATGTGGTCACCAAACTGTCCTTTTCATCCAAGCCAGTGGGCGCAGTTCTTCCACACCACCCTGTGGTCTACCCTCCCGTAGCCCCTCTTGCATCCAATAAATCTGTTTTGTTATGCAGGTACAGAACACTGGTTGTATTTGATATATGTTCATCCAACGGAGGAAGCGTGTTTGGAGAGAGAAGAGGCAGCAATAACAGCTGAGGGAGAAGCTGATGACATGGTTGCATCCAAGAGAAGAGGCAACAGTAACCGGTGCTGCCTCTTCTCTCTCCAAACACGCTTCCTCCTCTGACTGAACATATATCAAATACAACCAGTGTTCTGCACCTGCATAACAAAACAAATTTAATATGTGAAAACCAGGCTGAGATGCAGGCAAAATGCCCATATAAACATTAGATCATCCTTCGGTATAGCTATAAGAACATTCAGATATAGCTAATATCTTCAGTATTAGATGAACATTATGTAATCTTCAGCGGATACACAACATTAGGATATTCTGATTGAAGCTAATCGCCCAAGTCCATGCTCTTTTGAGTTTAGGAAACCAACTTTCTTAGTCAGTCCATGCTATTTCATTTTTATGACAGAAAAAGTAGCATCCACATAGAAAAAAGTATAACTACAGAGTAACACTCTAATTCTCGTTCCGGATATCTTAGAACTACTATGAAGATAGAGAAGATCACGGAAAGACGTCAAGCTTTGTTTAAATGATCTTCAACAGAATAATTATCACACAAATGTCATGCCATGCAGGGTTACATCAACAAATGTAAAGTTTGCTGGGATGCGAGTAAAGAAACTCAAATTTTCCCTACACTTCCTTTATTTTGTTCTTCCCATTTTCTCTCTCTCTCTCTCTTTTTTCTTTCTCCTTTCCATTTTGGTTTTAAGTTTGAACTGTTGACTATTTTTTTGTTTGACCTGACTTAATGCATTTTATTGTTTTCCTTTCTTATTATAACTGAACTAATGTGTAATTTTTTGGGTCATTAAGGACTAAAACGATCGCTCTTGAACTTTTATTGGAACTATCCAAATCTCCATCAATCTACTATTTTTTCCTCACTTTTATTCACTTTCTTTTTTTTTAGCAAAGGATAAATAACGAAGGCTGAATTCTTCGTACCCATGATCTTACGATAAACTATCAAGATCTTTAATAGCTAAACTAACTGACATCTTAAGAAAAAAATTCTTACATCTCTACTCTTTTGTAAATCATATCTTTGGGGAAAACTTTAGCACATCATCCCACATGAACATGAGGTTTTTTACCTTTGGACGGTCTCCAACACACTTCCGAATTTCATCACTATACCTCTGTTTGTATATTTCAAGCATAGTTTTGTTAGTTTTGTTGATTAAATTTGATTTACTTTGAATTCTGCACCAACAAATTTCCAAGCACATTTCCCAAGAACTAATCAATATATAGCAAACGAAAGATTGTTTTTCAGCTACTAATCCAATTTGAACTTAAATGAAGATCCTGAGGATGACCTCCAGCTTCATCAGACAGCCATAGCAGAAGTGATTAATGCAATTGAAATAAAAACGTTTTTGAAATGAAAAAAAAAAAACTTTACCAAATCCAAGAAAGTAGGAATCATCGTCAATTATTTCCCAAAGAGACTAAGATTAAATCCTATGAAGTTCTTTTGGTGCAGAAATCAAACTTAACAGGATTTAATTAAGAAAACTAGCAAAAAGTTATGTATAAAATATAAAAAAGAGTTACGTTTATAGGACTCAAAAACACTTTGAGAATAATTGAAAGCATATCATGTAAGTTAAAATCAGAACATAGCTAGAGAAATTGATAACCTGCTGACCAACTAGTAGTGCCCTGTGTTGAAAATAACACCAGATCACCTAACCAGCAATGCATGTACAATATCAAACATAGAAATTCTGTATCAGAAAATTAAATATGCTTCAAATTAAGTTTTTCATAAGGATTGTATACGTGTGATTTGCTTATTTAGCATAACCTAGACTTCTCTATTACTGTCTTTGCAGATGGTCCTTAATGGCAGGAAGATATGTCAGGGAGAACAGAAGTGAAATAAACTAGAGGAATGCCTACCATAGGAAAAAAGAATCAGGACTGAGCTCAGGATCTTCACCAAACTGAGGGAAATACCCTCTGGGAGATCAGATGCGGAGACAGCAGTAGAGTTCAGAATTTCATGTACTGCGAATGAAAGGTGCACAATCCACAGTATCTCCTTTTGCTCATCAACTCCCTAACTATTCTATGAATCTCTCGTGTAGTTCTATCAACAAATACATATGGTCATGACTGCTTCTTCCTTTTTATTGTTCACTATGCAAGTCCACCAAACACAGATGGATTTAATTCTTCGAAGATTGTGCACAACTCTCTTCTAAGTGAAGAATATTTCCTATATTGGCAGATAGAGCCTACATAACAACAGGATTGTTACTGATACGGCTGATGATATAGATGCAAAAGCATGGCTAACCCCTTTTCTCAATCATGATGTTTGGTATTCATACCAATGCCCCTAACATCCATCAGCATCAATCTATCATGTCCTAGACATGTCATATTTCTATATGTCCTTGTACTATTAGCTGCTATTGATGGAACAGTTGGTCACCATAGACATCGAAGCACAATATCCTCAGGCATCTCATCTGATACCTACGAGATTCCTGAGTTCATTGATGCTCATAGTGTCTGTCTTATTTATCACCAACATCTCGTCGTTCTTACTCAAGACATCTGGATTAATTTCATGATTATTCTACTAGCTAGCTATGTAGAATACGCTGGCTGCAATGTCAAACATGTGGAATGATTTGAATAGCTACTAGGATGAAGATCCTAATTGCAGGCGCTCAAATTTCGAAAACGACTCTATATCCATGCAACATATCTAGGTTTAGTTATGAGTTCCAAGCATCAATTAACAATTTGCAATCCTGATTCGCCCAGATAAGAACATGACATCGCTCACAAGGAACTTCAAAATCAGGATCCCGACTGTAGGTGCTTACGCTACGAAAACTCGATATCGATACAACAGATATAGTATTTAGAAACCTTAATTTCCCCAAATACGAATGCGAGAGAGAGAGAGAGAGAAATCGAGACTACCTCGAGGTCTCCGTAGACTGGCGCGAGGATCTCGTCAAGAGCCATGGCGAAGGAACGATTGAGGAGCGTCGTGAAAGAATCATGAAAGCCAGATCTAATGGGAAGAGAGAGAATAGGTAGGATGCGAGGCGAGGGGGGTGAGAAATTGGCTATCTGTGGTGGCGGGAACCGAACGGGTATTTTGAAAATTTCCCCTTCTCCCGCCTAATTAGTGTGTTTGAAGTCGTGTGCGAATAAAAGAAGCTCATGAAGTACTTCGCGTCCGGACCTCGGTCGGCGAGAGAGCCCTTGGGACGAAGGACGTACGCACGCGACCCCCACGCTTACCTGCTTCTCATATTGAAGCAAGTTGCGGGCCCCAGCCGCGAACAACACAATCGCCGATGGAAAGGTGGGCCCAAGGGACCACGTGGCGCCCAGAGGCATCAGCATCTGAACGCGTGACACGTTTGGGTTCCTCTTACTTTCATTTTTCTAGAGAAAGAAGGAAAAAGAAAAATACCGAAGCAACCCACGACGCGCCACGTGCTGACTTGCCCGCCTCGTGATTCGAAGTAATGACGATGCCTAATGTGGATCCCACCGGCGGCTCTTCAGCTCGTCCAATCATAAGGCGGGTGGGACGAGGTAACTAATGCCAAGGTGTTAGCCACGATTTCAACCTTAATTCAAATCCGACTCCCGGAGAAGTATCTGAATCGATCTACTTTTCTTTCCATATGATAGATAGTATTTCCAGACAAGTCATTTTCCACCTTTTTCGAATTTAGTATTTACCCTTTGATTGAATACAGACAATCACATTGTTCATGCCTACATTAATAGAAAATCGAGCAACAAGAACCCTAAATCTATGGCATTGTTACTCATTTCTGGGTTCAAATGCAAAGACAAAAGAAGTTTAAGACCCTGTCTTCAGATTCCAACAGATAAAACAAAAAGATGCAAACGAGATCCATAAAAGAGGCAAAGAAAGGTATGAACCTTACCAGGTCACACATGTTGCTGGCCTGAAGTAGCAGAGCTGCTGTGATTGATCAGGAGGACCCAGAGACAACCTCATTTTGCTAAATGGGGGAGGGATGATCTGAGGTTCCATATTTTCAGATCACAGGAGATAGGATCTCCACTAAGAACTCATGGACTCCTCAAATTATCGAAAACACCAGTCTAAATTGTTCAAAAACAAGCTTGCAAAGTCAGATTTGTGGCTCCAGCCAGATACAAGATTCTTGCATGCATTCTGCGGGAAGTTCGGCACGAGAAAATAATGTGAAAGAATAGAGGGAAAAAGAGGTTTTTAGCCCAAATATGCTTAGTATCAGACTACAGCACTTCAACAGCTTCAAAATTACAAGCAACATCAGAAGGGGCTACTCAATGCCCCAGCATTGCTGATGTCCTTGAAGGAGACCTTGAATCGATGCCGATGTCTGATTGTCAACTCATAACCTCAGAGAAAGGCTCAGAAGCATGAAGGACCCACCTCTCTTGATCATCTGCAGTGATAAAATTCAAGGATGAAGATCCAGAAGAGGAAATACTAAACTCTGAAATCTAGAACCTCAGGAGTTGCAAATGTGGCTCAGGATAGAGACCCCCCATTAGGGGACCTGGAAGAGGTGCTGGAGAAGTCTGATGCAGCCATCGGAATGGAAATAGAGAGCTGTGTTGTGGAAAATGAGGTCCGGTTTGACCTATCTTCTTCGAGGTCTGACCAAGCATCTCTCGTCTTGGGCCACTCATCAAAGAAAGGACGGAGGAACTGAGTTTCATGTTTCACAGGCTCTGATGAGCCAAACTCACTTCCAAAGAAAGAATGTTGCTGCTGTTCCTGTCTAGACAGTGAGCTCATCTTAGCCCGCCCAAGATCTTGCACTGTCTGAAGTTGAGAGTAAGCACTATGCAGAATGGAAAGGTCTTGGGATTTCGACATAGGGAAAGAGGACGCTTGTGGTGGCATCAGGAGCCATGAGCTGTCCACAGAGGAGTCCACCCCAAGGGCCCTAGCAGTGCCAGAAGCTTCAGAAAAGAAACTACGCTCATCCACATCAGGTTTAAGTCCAGAGGAGTACCTGAAAAAAATTGGGTCCACCACATCCATAATGAAAGCATATTAAGAAATCCAACGGAAGAAATTCAAATTTGACAAGAAAACTATGACAGGCTAGAAATTTCTATCAAGACTTCCAAAATTCCCCACACAAATGGAATGGCCCCTTTATTACATGCTGCATTTTAGTCCAAATTTCTTTCAAAGCAATGCGTCCCCTGATCTGTGATCATACTTGTTCTCACTTCAGGTAAGAATATCCTAGGGTACAACATCGAAGTAAATTATAACAAGCATGCTTATTTTCACTGTATAAATCCAACATGAAGAATTGAACTTCATGCTTAAAGTTCATAATATCTTGCCACATTCTAGACCATTATATAACTGGTCTAGTTCATTTGTTAAGTCAAGTCACATAAGGATATGCATTAAAATGATGAGCAAGACCAGAAACAAATCTAATAATCTTACTGCATCTGGTATTTCCAAACAATAAGAATGCACCACCATGAATCTTTTCTTCAAGTTGCAAATGATTGAACTACTGCAGCTTTAAGTAAAAGAGAATGATTAATCCCACAATGGCAAATGATGTTTCAGCAATCAAATGAGAAGTATTTGATATTTGATTCTTTTTCTCCAAGTACATGGAGAATTGCAATATGCAAATACTGAAAGTAGATAATGGAAGGTTGAAATGTGTAAAAGAAGATGAATGCTATATCAAAGAACACTTTTTATATTCTTCCTTTTTAAATATTATTCCTTCTGATGAATTCCAAATCTCATTTTAAATAGTTTTGATGTGACATGTAACAAGACAAAAACAACTAGACAGCATCTGTTGATTATATCAAGATAAGCTCCTGGAAACATTCTCCAGCAAAAAGCAATGAAAACTTAATAGACATGAAACAACAGGTGAAAAATACATCTCTGAAATAACAGGGATTTAACTTACTGTGGTCTACCAATTTAGCTGACACAAGCAGAGACTGGAAACAAAAATATGGCCATTTACCGACAACGTCTAGATGAGCAACTTATCACATAAATAGGAAAGATGATAAAGATAGAAGATTGCATATTAGACCTTGACATGATAGGGAATGGCAACTTACATATTCTAGAATGATGACTACTAAACTTCGTTAGCTGCAGCAAAGAGGTGTGGCTAGAAACCGGTAGGAACTGGGATGATTGACACAAACATTACGAAGTATCCAGAAAAAAAAAGGAGAAAAGTATTTTGAATCAATCATTTCAAAACTATTAAAATAAAACTATTTCAAATCAGGTTGCACCTGTTGGAAGATCATGGACACAAAACATAAGAGATCTTACAAGAACATCAAACTAAGCGGATGGAGACACCTAGTAGTGTGTGCACCCAGTATAGGAGCTTTGTCCGGATATTCTAAGATTTGAAGTTTTGGACATGTTCCATTGATGTCACATAAACTGGATAGATCTAGATCTTAATCTTCAAGATATGCATTGCTTTGTTTGAGACAGAAAATTTTCTCAATTCAACCTATTCGACAACAATCAGTAAAGTTCAAGAAACCCAGAAGAAATCTAAAACATTCTCGAAATCATCTTCCACATATATAGTCAGAGGACTTATAGTCAATCAGCTACTTAGAAATTCACATAGTGGACCAAAAAATTTCAAGAGTATATTGCATACTGCCATCTTTTGACCACTTGACTACTGGTACCAGAAAAACCAGATTATTAACATATTCTAATCCCTCAAAAGGGGAAAAAGGACCTTCTCTGCCACATACACGTTCAAGACATAGATAATTTTTTTAAGTTTTAAACTGACAAAGAATACCTTTTCTGCAGAATGCAGAGCTTGACACAAAGCCTGAGCTAGGACAAAACAAAAAAAAATTAAGTGGAGCTGTGGAGTCCAGACTACCGCAAACAGAATCTGAAAATTCACGAGAATTGTCAGACCAAATTTGTAATACCCCACATCAACAAGAAAGTAGATTCAGAAAGAAAAGCTTCCAAATATTCCAGCACTGACTGTAAGATATTAATTGGTCTACAGACCAACAAAAGATTTTCTTTATCTACTTTCCATAGCCTACAAAATGAAGATGGCCTGCCAATGGGCAGGGAAGTCTAAGGAGGGTCAATAAACACAGTTTTGCCTCTATAGTAAGAGAGATCGTTTGAATGATTCAGACCCAGGTTCTTCCGTAGTCCACAGGTTGACCAAAATGGTTGTAAATGAAAAGTATTATATCCTACACTCATCCGTGTTGTTGTCTTTTTATTAACTTAGATGGAACTGTGGAAGTTTAGAGTCTGTGCCATCTTAAAGAATTTAACCAACTGAGATTTTGGTTAAACAACCAAGTGAGATGAAATTTAGCTTAATGAAAAAAATCTCCCTTAATCAATCATGATCTAATTCCAAATGACATAATCATCCAGCAAACAGGATTACCAGATCAAAATCCTGATTCCTAAAAAGAGACATATAACCATTTCAATATTGAAGTAAAAAAGTCTAGGTTAAGGTACCTATTGCCAAGAGAGTCAGTGTCCATCGGTAGCCGAGATGAACTAGCACCACCACCAAGGCATGAATTCTGTGCATTGCTCGGACCTGCAATTGACTGCAGGGTGATGCTCCGGAAGCTTCCAACACCAGTTCCGCCGGCATTGCTTCCAGAGGGAGAGAGGGATGTCAAAGTCGATGACGAAGTCTGAGATGGGGAGACAGTTTGTGATTCCACAGGCTTTCTTGAACGGTTGCGGCCTCGGTGCATGTGACGCTCGCAATACTTAGAACCAGGGTATGCATCCTTGGAGCAGCGCCACTTCTTTCCATCAGTCCGACGGCACCGCCCTGGTTCTGGGTCCGGTTTCTTCCCATAGTAGGAATAGTAACTCACTGAATTCAAAACGAAGACAGCCATCCAAAATTATATGAAGTAACAGCACAAGAGGTAACTGTACCAAACAGGGGCTGCATAGAGAACAACTGTCAAATAAAAGGGAAAGTCTGTAGCTGATCAAAATGTCAATGAAAATCGAAGACGGGGTATAAAAGTTCTCATAGTCCACAAAAGCTACACAACAGAGTTGAGGACCGAAAGAACAGACAACCCAAAAAATGCCACAGGATTAGCAGTTCCTGAAGCCACAAGGCAGTGGAAGAAGATAGAGTAGAATATGGATTGACAAGAACTTCCAAAATGCTTTCCGTATGCAACTTCAACTTGTCATTACCATTTTTTTTCTCACCAAACTAAAATTCATTGTTTGCAGTGATAAAAGAACAAATCCTGGCTTTCCAACCTAGCAATAAAGTGATTTAAAGAAAGCAGTATAAACAACAAGAGACTGCAATTATAGCAACAAGATTACCTATTCTAAGCTAAAAAGAACCTTCACATAATCCAACAAAAAAGGGCAAAATAAACAAGAAATACATAAAAAGTCGACAACTTATGGAACGCAAATCCCATCAGAAAACTCAGAAACCACTGCCAATGATCGCCAAGAACTGTAGCAACATCGTAGCCAAAATATCCAAAAATAAACTCATGTAAGAGCTAAAAACCGAAAGTAAATTGATTTGGCAGACGATAAACCCCCGATGCAAGAAAAATACCCACCTCGACACAAACCATGATCATAAAAACTTCCAAAGAAAACGCCTAGCAACAGCAAAATGGAGAAGCCAGAACAAAAAGACAATAACTTGGCGTCGGCCTCTTACGCGAAGGGTGGTAGTATCGTCCGGGCAAGGCCTCGAAGCTCCTCCTTATGGGAATGATAAGCTCCGGCGGCACGGGAACGCCCGCCATTAGGTACTTTAAGATCAGCGCCTGGTGCTCCAGCTCCTGCCACTGTGTCGCCGTGAACGGCGGCCGGCACCCGACCGCCGCCGCCGCGGCCGCAAAGCTGTTCATCGCGTAAAGAGGGACAAGAACTAGCGAAGGACCGAGAAAAAGAAGAAGAAGAAGGAGAAAAAGACGACAAAGAACCGCCCCTCGTTCTCGAGCTCACTCACGGCCGAGGGCGCGACAGACAGTCGCGTCCTCCGCCGCTGAGGGGAACCCAGAAACTTTCGCCATCACCGTGTGGCTGAACTGTTGCGGTGGAGAGAGACGGTGGCAGTGTTTTTATAGGGCAAAGGACCATGGCAATGTCCCGAGGCCCAACACACAAAACACTCAACTTCGAAGGACTAAATCGCAAAAACGTATCCACGCCATGACCCGACTCGAGTCCGGTCCGAACCGATCCGACTCACATCCGTTGGCGGACCGGACCAAAATTTACCGTCTTGTATGACCATAGTGGTTGCATCCTTTAGGTCAAATAATTGAGCATGGCATGTGGGTTTTATGACTCGCCGAGTCGAAGGAGGCCCACATCTTTTGGTGCAGTACACAACTACGAACTCCACCTTAGCCAACTCGGAATCTTCAAGCTCAGTAACTTTTTGTTGCTTTTTCCTGTGTTACCATGGAATCAAAGGTGGGTGCAATGATGAGGGTTATGAGGCATGACTTGTGCGACACTCCTTCGATTAAGGATGTTAGATGGGGGTCCTTTTAGCTGTGTGTGGCTTTAGGGTTCAATGGCGAAGGGAAGGGAGGAGTCCCCACAGCGAGCTGCTGCTCCTTGGCATGACAGCAAGTGCATGTGATGGGTACGTCCGCGACCGGCCCAAAAGAGAACTGCTGCTTAGGTGGTATGTAGTTTTCAGGGACCATCACTTGTCGGTAGTTGAGAGGCTGATAAGGAGAGATGGAGGAGCAGTACGCTGCTGTGAGCGAGAGAGAGAGAGAGAGAGAGAGAGAGTCCTGTGTGCAGCAATTGTGTATGTGCAATCTTATGAGCACAGTGAGGAACAGTGGCTTTGTGTGCCAGCAATTACGTACCTGTAGGAATGCTAATCTACATGTATTCTCTCACTTGCCTGCGAGATAAGTAGGAAAAATATATATTAGACGAGCCAAATGTGACTTTTCTCAGATCCTTTTTTCTCACTTAATTTCTTGGAAGAATCCCATAAATAATTATTTTTTAGGGTTTTTTTTTAAAATTATCCCTCATTTTTAGAATGTATTAATGATATAATATTTTTGATTGAAAATTAATCACTTATCTTTTTTCCTCTTTCCTTTTATTCTTTTTTGACACTGTATTTCCAGTAATATCATGAAAATACCATAATGCAGTAAAATAAATATTATGTTATAATATATATATATATATCATGTTATTTTTAATAATATTTTTTAAAAATATATATTGGGGAGAAAAAAATTTAAAAAAAGTTATTGGAAAAAAAACCAATAATTTTTTTTTTATTGGGCAATTAATTTAAAAAATGTGGCAGAACAAAATGAATACATGGATCTGACATAGGAATAGCAAGTCACAATTAATTGAAGAGGATAAGATGTTCATGGATTAGGAGTTCCCAGTGACAGAGATTTCCAGACAGGCAAGGAAACATTAAGAAGGGGGGAGGAAGACAACCAAGAATCCAACAAGAACATAGCATTTACTTCACTGTTTGGAGTCAGCTGAGGGATAAATGTAACTCCTCTTCTCACTAATACACACATATATAAAGCTAAGAAAGGCATTAAATGCAGAACTGTTCCAATTAAAACCAGGTGGGCTCCAGAGACTAATGTTTGGATGCTCACATGACTTGCATGAGTGAAAGAGATACTGTTGTCTCAATCTAAAAGCCTTTTACCTTGAGATATGCATCCACAAAAAACCCCCCCCTTTTTTTTTTGCTCCTTGGGGAGAAGAGATGCCCCCATCCAATGACTGACTGATTACTTCCAAGAACTTTCAAGTAAGTCATTTGAGTTTCCCTGCAAACTGCAGGCAAACTATGACCAAAGAAGAAACACCTCCAGGTTTCAAAAGCCAACTGATATGAGATATGGGCCCAAATAGGCAGGTGGTTTGGCATGACAGAACTAGTTCAGTCTGAACAAAAGGCTGCAAGAACACATAAGAAGTGGACACACACACACTCAAAGTTTAGATATTGTAATCCATTCCATCACCATGTGTGCCATGCTCATGCAGCATGCTTCAGGAGCTAACCAGTTGGGCACCAGCAGTTATGAAGAATAGAGGCTGTGCCTAATCTATCACAAGAGATGGCTGAGACATTGTTCATGATCTCTGCAAGTTCATACACTGATTCCACAGCCTACAATCAAGCAATTCCCCTGATGTGAGTCATGAAAAGTGTACATGAGTTCTGAAAAATAAATTCAAACTCATAAAAAAATAACATAATTTTAGGATGAATCCTCAGAAAAAAAATTTTCGGTTTGAGGTTTTTTCTTTTAGCCTTTTGTTTTCCTTACCAGTGTACTTACTTTTTTTATATTCTTAAAATACTGCTGATGGATAAGCTAAAAAAACTCTGTATTGGATCAATTCATAAAGTAAATCAGTCTTTTTAGAAATGACTTCTTACCAAGCAAAGAAATCTGAAAATTAAAGTTTAATTATTCAATAAACACTCTATGTATCTCTAAATCTTGATCTGGAAAGAGAAAATATTATTAGATTTTTCTCTAGTAACTCCAAAGAGAGTGAGAGAAAACTTTCTCTTTGAACAAATAGATTTGTGCTTGGGGTATTTGTAATTGATCTTGTATAATAATAATTTTAGTTTTCTTTGTAAATTGTTTTACAATTTTCTTTCTTAGGATTATAATGTTTTTGGCGTTTTCACAAAAATATTTTAACTGAATCCATTTATATCATGGATCGGTGCAGAAATATATCTTATCAAAAGTATTTTTTAGACTAAGGAAAAGATTTTTAGATCACGGAAAAGACTAAAAGCCAAAATGAGAAACTTTTCCTAAAAATTCACCCAACATTTTAGGTGTAAGTTAAGGTCTGAAAAAAAAAAAAAAAGCATCTGTGCAGTTCTTTGTGTTTCTTTCTCTTTATTTTATATTATAGTTGTTACACTTAACTTCAGCAGCTCACTGAACCCTGCAAACAAATGCAAAAATAGTGAGGAAGAAGAACTAAAAGGAAAAAAAAAAAGTTATTGCCATAAAGTACATACTTATTAATAAAAAAGTTAAGTGGAAAAATAACACACAACAACTAAAAGGATTGCTAGAAAATAAATAGCTAGCTTATGTCAATACATCATGGTGAATAGACTTGTTGTCTGGAATGTATTGTTAACAATGGAGGTCTGCTATTAATTCTTCCACCTAATCAAAGCTGTTGAATGCTAAAGAAGATCTGAAGTTATTGAAAGCACACCATTTAGAGGCATATGAGTGCTTAAAGATCTGCCAGGTGCAGAACTCACTCTAATTAAAGTTTTTTTTATTAGTAAAAAATTTTATATGGTATCTAACACCCAAAAATTTTAGGATCAGACCAACTTGATTTGGATTTGGCTGTAAATCAAGACTATCTTAAACAAATCTATTTAGTCTGAAGTAGCCCAAATTTATGATGAAATTAGGCCTATACTTTGAAAAGATTAAGAAAAAAGACTTGTTAGAGCAAATGACATAACTAACTTTTTTTCATTTAAAAATATTTTTTATTTAAAAATATATAATAGGTTAGCAATGTCACGGGTTTAAAAATATATCATTTGAGTCGGTCTAAACATAGAGACATCAGGACCCGTAGTGTTACAAAGCAATACAAACAAAGTGTTTGAGGTTCTTATTTTATGACGTTTGATGCGATTCTTGTTTTATAATGTTTTTGCTTCATGTTATCATTATGTAACACAAAATATTTTTAGCTATATGGGGTATAAAAAATGACCTAAAACAGTACTATTCTTGTATACCACAAAATGATTTCTAGTTGTGACAAAACGTCAATCATCTTAATACCATAGAATCTCATGGGTAATATCGAGGCGGATGTGATTATGGGTACATGTACTATCGAGGAGTGATATAATATCGAGGCGGATGTGATATCGAGGCGGATGTGATATCAAGGAGTGATATAATATCTTTAGCATACTCACTTTTTACTTCGTAAAAGTGTTAGGTGAATAATGGACCAGTATCTACTTTTAAGACCCTTTTGTGTGTGCTCGTTCATCTCATTTTTTAGATATGTTCATGCCTAAGAAAAACTAGTTGCTTTGGATCCTGATTATCTTGTTTTTTTTTTTTACAACGATAAAATAGTTATACGTTTGTCATTCTAATATATTTTTTTGCTGAGGAAGTCCTTTGTGAAAATCCCAATCGAAAATATGACGGTGGGTCAATCCAACCCGTCACCTGAACTACTTCTAACATCATATACTTTACTAATAGTCAAATTAATTTCAAATTTGAAAAGAAGCTTATAGAAAATAATCAAATTTTATGAAAGATATTTTTATATCAAAGTATTAGAGTATTTCAACTAATCACTCATTTTCAAACCTGTTGGACCCATTCATTTAAACCTATAAAGAAATAATGTTTAATATAAATAATATATTTTTTAAATTAATAAACTTATAAAAACTATAAAATATAAAATATAAAAAATAATAATAAAATATTATAAAAACTAATTATATAAATATTATTTTTATATAATAAAATAAAAAATATATTTTTATTTATGAATATTTAGATACCATTTTGATAAAAGATAATAACCGAAGATTATTTAAAATTATATGAGCATGTCTTAGGAGACCTCCAGATGTCATAATTTAAGAACGTGAAATAATTAATATTAATGGTAGATAAAAGAAGATATAAAAAGATCTTAATAAAAATTATAATAAAGATTTAAATATTTTAAATTTAACTAAACATATAACTTTTTATCGATTTCATAAAAAATTATCTAATCAATCCTAAATAGTTAAAAATTTATGATTGTTATTGTTGTTATTATATATATTATTATAATATATTCATATATCTTAAATTTTATATAATTTTACATGATTTATTTAATTAATTTAATTATATAAAAAATATATATTATTCATATTTATTAATACTATAACATTACTTTAAGTCGGTTCAAACAAATGATTTTAACTGGTTGGAAAATTAATGATCGATTGAACCGAATTCAATTGAAGTAAACAAAAAAGGAAAGTGCCTTTGAGGATATTTGGTAGAAAAGAAAATAAAATGAGAATATTTTGCTAGAAAACCCAAAAATGGGATTATGGAATTCGCCAAAATTACGAATTGTGTACTCCCGCGCGATACAGCCGAGCAGCATTCACTGATCGCCTGTCTCGGCCCAGACGCGGAACAGTGTTTTCTTCCATGACGTCATCTCTACCGTTATGGTTTCCGTTCCCTGTCTCGAATAGGACACGGTGGCTAAGATCTCCTTTTTCCTCTATATCGTCGGTCGCGGGGGGTGGTTTCGGGTCGGAGGAGCTCGGTCCGAAGCGACAGAGGCACGGAGAAGAGGAGGTCGATCTCGGGATCAGATCCGATCAGCCATGAGCCTCTTCGGCCTCGGAAGGTACCGCTCGGCGCCTTCACGCATCGTTTTCCTCCTCGATCCGAACTAGGTTGCGCAATTTCTTGATTTGTTCTTCCCCTTTTATCTTTTTGTCCTCGCATTTTCCTGCGTCTAGCTGGCAAGGAATTGTGGGTTAGTCGTTGGGATCGTTTTTGGATCGGTGATGATTCTTGATGATTGGAGATCTGATTTTGATCGCTTGGATGAAAGTAGGAAGCCGAATTGCGGTTAGATGCTGTGTGGGTTTGATCAAGAACGCGAAGCGCTGGGTTAGAGTCGCTGAGTATTATCATGAGGTTGAAGTTTTGCCATTGTGGGAGTGTAGGAACGGTGTCGCTTAAGCTTGGATTTTCTTTCAGCAAAATAAGGAATAATAACCTTTAGAACTCTATAGATTCAGCGTTCAGGTCACATGCACTTTGAAGATGGAAGCTGGGAGATTGCGTGTTATTTACCGTTCTTTTTAAGTCAATTTTTATTGGAATTCCATGATAGAAAGTAGTTTTTACATGACCTTGAAACCGGCCAAAGCCAGTAGTCAGTTTCTGCAAGAGCGGATCAAAATCCAAAAGTGAGATGAATTTACATTGTGGCAAGGTGGAGACGAAATCTTTTTGGGCATGCAATAAATATTAGGATCCTGGAGTAAAGGGCTTTGTCGGAATCATAAGGAACTTCATTAGCAAATCAATGACTTTAAATTTTACGATCGCTCCATCTCTTATATTTATTTGCTCTTTCCAGGAACCAGAGGACTTTTCGACCTAAAAAAAGTGCGCCATCTGGTAGTAAGGTAGTCTCTTTCTATGTTATCTGTTTCATGTATAAATGTGTGACTATAAACATCAGTTTTCTCATTTCCGTAGGTCTATATAATACATTGGTGTTCTTTGAATTTAAAATTCTCACTTGGACAATTCATTGCATCAAAATAATTTACTTTTTGGACTTCCATTCATTGTGATTCTCAAAATGATCTCATACATTTATATCCTACATATGAAATTTGAATCTCATACAATCTTGTACTACATATGAAATTTGTTACAAATGCCAATCTTTATGTATACATATGAACATAATTATTCTGCCAATAAACCTGTGTTGTGATGATTTATTTATTTGCACAACAAATGAGCTTTGTCTTTCATTCTTGAGCATATCCTTTTTTCCCTTTGGTGGCATATCCTGGTGGAAGAAAATCTCTCGAAAATAGAATGACTTAGGTGGGAAAGTACAACAATTGTCACTTCTTTCACTGGGCAAGAGATTCCACTTAAATGATGCTATTTCTTATCCTTTAGGAAAGGATTTGTTAAAGTGGAAGCTCTTGTGACTCTCCATTTACAATTTTGCTTACCTAAACACTTACTGTAGTCCATGGTATGATATCAGGCAACTTCCTAATTTGATACAGGACCTTTGAGTTGTGATATCTTAGATACCTTCTTATTAAGATGCTGGGAGAACTATGAATGCAAGGAGGCAGCTCATCCTAAATTTTTTATCTTTTCATCTGCAGGGAGCCCAACTCCGGAAACACATTGATGCAACTCTAGGTAGTGGAAACCTAAGGGAAGCAGTAAGACTCCCACCTGGGGAGGATTTGAATGAATGGCTTGCCGTCAACAGTAATTCTCTTTCCATCCTTGAAAATGGATGCTTCTAAGCATTTTGTGGTTCTTTTTTTTGGATGTTTTGCAATTGACCAAATGCTATTTTTAAGTCAGTTTGTCAGTTGTTGTTGTAATATGATATCATAGTTTTATGCAGCTTCATGATTTGTTCAGAAAAAGTTATTATCGATCAAAATTAGATCAAATATCTTCATTTGAGATGCAGATCATGAGGTTAAATTCTTCTTTTTTATTTTTCAGCTGTTGATTTCTTCAATCAGGTGAATCTGCTTTATGGTACACTTACAGAGTTCTGCACACCTGAGAATTGTCCTACAATGACTGCAGGTCCAAAGTATGTTACATAAGATGTATATTGTATTTAATTTGTTGAAAGCTGTGCACTTTTTATTAGTGAGTAGTGCTGTATAGTAGGCTTATCATCATACTGCACCATGACAGTTTTGAGTATATGATTGACCAAGCTGTATGGTTAACACTCCACTAGGTAGTGTTCTTTTATATGCAAAAGTTTTCATAATTTACTTTTGAATCAAGTACTATTGTTTGCCTGTCTGAGTTGTCAATAGTTACTTAATGTGCAATGAATGCATGCTTTTAGAAGGTGTCTTTTCACTTTCAACCAGTTATTATTCTACTATGATTTTAGTAGTTTGACTTTGAGAATCACTAGACTTCAGGACCATCATCAGCTGATGTCCTGGTTAATGGTGTTTGCTTAGGTTTCTTTAATTCTTTAATCCTAAAACCTTTATATGATTGTTTTTGGTTTAACTTCCAGATGGTTAATGTTGAGCAGCTGAGCTTAGAAAATGAAAGTAAGATTAAGATTTAGGTTGTATAATCATCTTTCTTCATTTGTTTGTTCTAATCTGCCTATTTTCACCCTCTGTTGTTGTCTTCTCAAGTAAACCTTCCATTGGTGATGCTGATGAAATCGACAAATCTTGGAAGATTGACTCTTAGACTAGACCATATGACCATCTTTTGTCACCCTGAAGTGAAATAACATTCATAAAATTCTTGTGATGATAAACAATCCCATGACACTTAACATAGTTGATGGTATGGCAGTCTGGTTACAAACTTCTATATGTAAAACTAGGATCCTGTATCCTGTTAATAATCACTTCTTGTCAAAGAATACCTATGGAAAACATTATATCTTATCTTTTCAGTGGATCTTCCATATCTAATTCATTTTGACATAAGGAAATTGTAAGTCGTTGATTCCAGATCTTTGTTAGGTAACATCTCCGGCAGCAAATACATTAGAAATGTTTACTTGTTCATGCTTTTGAAAATATTCTTGATTGCCTTTTTACTACTGAACTTGTAATACTTGTCAGTTTTGCTTTCTTGAGAATTGGAAATTGTAATACCCATCCAAGGCAGTCTCCTAGATAAGGAAATTGCAACCAAATTGGTCAAGCACTGTTCGAACCTGAAAAGGTTTCTTGTCACGATCCGGCCTGAAGGGATAATTGATTGATTATCTTTGTTGAGTTTGAAATACTGGTCCAAAATTTGTAAGCATAATTTAATAACAATAGTCCCATCAATCCCTTATAAGTCAATTCAAGTTCTTACCCTCAAACCAAACTGGGTATTCCAATCTCCCCACTCAAGACGTCCTAACATAGTCCAAAATTAGACTTAGTCTGGTGCAAATGAGCTGAATATATTGTTATATTGAATTTGAGAATGAAAGAATTTACTTCTATCATATAAAAGCTGTCTCACTTTGTGTCGCATGTTATATTAGTTGCTTTAATGTCGAACATCTGTTTATGAGCGGACTTGAATATTCAGGTATGAATATAGATGGGCAGATGGTGTACAAATAAAGAAGCCTATTGAAGTGTCAGCACCGAAGTATGTGGAGTACCTCATGGAGTGGATTGAAGTTCAGCTTGATGATGAGTCTATATTCCCTCAAAAGATAGGTTGGGCCTATTGAGACAAATTAATTAATCTCATTTTTTGCAAGTGAATTTCAATTCTCCATTAAGTGTACAAAGTTATTTACTCATATAATCTCTATTATTATGTAGGTGCACCTTTCCCTCCAAACTTCAAAGAAGTTGTAAAGACACTTTTTAAGCGTTTGTTTCGGGTTTATGCCCATATATACCATTCGCATTTTCAGAAGATTGTCAGCCTTAAGGAAGAAGCACATCTTAACACCTGCTTCAAGCATTTCATTCTTTTCACATATGTAAGCATTTTTTTCTTCCTTGTAATTGTCTGTGTTTCTTGCATCTTAATGATAGCTCCTTGACATGCCCATAAATTCGGATAGTACTTTGAATTATGATTTGTGCAACACTTTTTTAGCATCTGCTTTTCTCTTCTATATGTTAAGACGTACTCAAACAACTTTGTGATCTAGACATTATCGATATTGTCCAATTTCTTAAAAAATCTGGAGAAACTCATGACATTCTAGTGATTCTCATTAGTGAAAACTAATTAGTCTTCAGGCAACACTCAATTATATCTAAATTGTCTATATACAATCATTTTAATCTTCCATACTCTTGTGGATCGAACCAAAAATTGTCAGAGGATGTACCATTGACCTGGATTGGATATTCTTAAAGATCGAGCCCCTTTTTCTCAAGGTATTATATAGATTAGCTGGTGTTGTTAGTCCTCATTCTTTTTCTTTGGTCCTTTGTTATCCTTCTGCTAGTGTAACTGACACAGGAGATGGATATGGTTCTGTACCTAGGTTGATGGTTTTGGTGTAGGGTGTATAATGAATTCCAGAAGATTTACATCGAAAGGATGACAACTGTGTATGGTATCCTCAGAATGGTAGAAAATTTCCTAACTAATAAAATCATGATGTGCAACTTGAATGCCTCAAGATTTATCAGCCTCTTGCCCTCCTGACAGAATGGTGGAGAACTTGCTTCTCTTTTCCAAGAAACAAAATTATATTTCTCTAGAAAGGAAACAACTACCAACTTGACCATGCTCCACAGGGCACAAAATGGAATACAACACAGGATGCCAGTCATCCTTCCAAAACCTACTCATTTTATAGTTTTTAACAGACATTGCAAGCCAATGGGCAATTCTATTTGCACTTCCTGAAAGCATGCACAACTTAACATTCAGATAAAGACTCCAGAATAAGGACAGACAGATCAAGGTGGCTTTTCTTCCATGTTTACGACTTTCACTGGCGCCTCCGCATCTGTCTCTATGATAGTCCCTTGAATGCTTTCTTTTCGTGCAGCTTTCAATCTCTGCTTAATAGCAGTTATCTCATTCAACCAGCAGCTCCCCTCAGCAATATAAGAACTCCTGCAATGATGCAAATCCCATTAGAAAATCTGATCAGAAATCCAGCACCCCCTCCTTACTCTGTTAGTTAATCTGTTTTAAGCTTGTGTCATATCTTCTCCCTGTTTCCTTCAGACAGAACATCAAATCTGCTGTTCATTACATATGAATCAACTTTGTATACAATAGATGAGAAACCAACCCTCTTTTTATTAAAGGTAATGTCATTCTTGACCTTTCAGATCAACCGTAAGCAGTAGGCAATCATAGCTCTGAGGATCATCCCAGTCTCTTTGGGTGAATCCTTACCTTCTCTCAACCATGCTTCCGGTTCACAAAATATTTAATATGAAGTCAAACAGGATATGTTATTTAGCCCAGTTTGTGGCCCAATGTAGCCCAAACCTTTTTAGCAAAAGGGAAGTCAAACAGGATATGGTCCTGATCATCCCTACTCTCCGGTACAGAATTTTCTCAATATGAAAGTTTATTAATAATATTATTATATGCAGTAAGTTCTTTTTTTTGTTAATTAGATGGGAACTAATAAATACACTTAAATTCTCAGAAAAAAATGGTGGAGTTCCCTACTCAAGCATCCCTTGGTATTGTCCGAATGAGGTGCTTCAAGTGGGCGTGAATCTAGCATAGGAAGAATGGTGTTTTACTATTTTGATGCTTAATAGTCTAGTAGGATAGTATAAATAAGAGATGGTATCTTCTGTGGTTTGGATCTTTCTGCAATGTTTCACCAACTGTTCAAATAAGATTCTTTGTTATACAATAGTGATTTTCTACATACTAAAAGGACCAAGTACTTGAATGGAGGTTAAAAAGCAGAATGAATGAAAACTGAAAATGGAGATGTGCTGGTGAAGAAGGATAGGAGTTGAGGTTATAATGTGACCACAAAAGAAGTTTTGAGTGGCAGATATCATCTTGATGGTTTAGAAACAAGGGGCAAAAGGTGCAAGTAGTCCAAATTGAGAGAAGCCATGGTTGGTGTGTAAATGTTAGTAACTTTTGGCATGAAGTGGTTTTTAGCCACAAAAGGACAAAATTCGTGGTTAGAGGAAGATCTACTTGAACAATATCCAACATTTCTTAGACATGGAAAGAAGTCATTCTCGAAGAAAGTAAGATCAACCATCTTGCCAAAGAGCCACTGCCTGAATGCTTTGTTTAAGCATGGGAACTTACGAAAAGGCGTGGTGAATTTGAGAAGAATAATTACATTCTGATGTGCTGGGAATTGTTGTGTGTTAATGTTCTAGAATACAATTATGGAAAACTTGTTTTAGTTAGTTCAGACATGTCCTGAGAAGATTATTTGATGCATCAACACAGGGATGTGCCTTCCAATTTAAAGTTTCACGAGGCAAATGGTCAAATGACAAGTCATACCCTTGGCAGATCTATAAATGACCTAAATCTGGCCATATCTTACCTAGCCCAAATCACTTGTTCAACCTTAAACTATGTTATGAGCCAACTTTTTTAACTCACCTGGAGGGATCTTTTTCTTAAAAGTACTCGCTACTGAAAAACATGAACCTTCATATGTGGTGCCATGAATCTCTTCTTTATCTGGTGACTCAATTATATAAATAAATGATGGTGACATAGTAGATTGCAATCGGCTCAGAGTGAAAGTGTTAAAGCAGTAGTAGCTGCCCTTGCTACGGACAGTCTACCGGGATGAAGATTGAAAATTTTCTTAAAAAGTTCCAAGTGTTTTGAAAAATTTCAAAAGAATTTCAGGTGTTCTTCCAAATTTAAAATGGCTCCCTTTTCATGCCTGGTTTGTATTCCAGTTCTATTTATCCTTCTTCGATCAAGAATTCCCAGTCGAGTTGTGAAGCTAATGTTCACTTTGGAATCATTGTGTTTCGAACCATTACTTGCTGTTTCTTGAGCATGCATTTCTAATTAAAAGCCCAAATATATACCATACATGCAAAGCATGTTCCAGTGGCTAATATGTTCATGTGATTGTTTGTACAGGAGTTTGGCCTAATCGACAAGAAGGAACTTGCGCCACTTCAGGAGCTTCTAGAATCCATCATTGTTCCATATTAAATTTGTATATTCAGGGACGTATAAAATGCTGTTAATTTTAAAAGCTAAGTTATCGTCTCTGTAATTTTAAAGTGTGTTGATGTATTCTTGAATAAATGCTAACCATTAGCACATAACTCTCTTCTCTCCAAAAAAGAAAAAAAGAAAAAAAAAGAAGCTTATTTAGACTTTTTTTTTTTTCCGAATTGTTTCCTGACTGTGAAGCATGGCATCAATTTCTTGGGACTACTTACAATTGTTTCCTGAAAGTAAAAGGAAAAGCTTCATCATATTCCTTTTACTTTATTTGTTTATATTCCACCGTTCATGTCTAAACGATAAAATGTTGCTATTACAGATTCTAAGGGGACATCCGAAAAATTTATCGGATGAAACCTTAAACTTTTAATTTTTGCTGATTAAATGTGATACATCTCATCATTATTAGATTAATATTTTTTGTATAAAAAATATCTGCTGTTGCAGTGCGAGGACTGCCTTTGGTTAGACAGACAGAAGCTGCTACAACGAATCCAGGTGCAGACAGACTATAAGGTTTTGATCGATGTTTTTGAAGATGATACACGCATATTCTTCGAGAAAATGAGTTTCGTGTGAATCATGCAGTAAGGGAGGGTAACGAGGCAGCTAACTGACTTGCTAATTTTGCCAGAACTCATTCTGATTATTTTTGGGAGAGAGATCTACCTTGCGATCTCACTTTTTCTGTTGGTTCGATGCGTCGCAACGGGATTGGCTATAATCGTTTGATTTACTGTTTTAATGTAAGTTTCCTCCAAAACCTTTCACCCTTGTGTTGATTAATATGTTAGGTATAAAGAATTTCATTTTGGTTGAACATCTTCAAAGCATATACAGAGAAGAATGGAAAAGAACATCATCAATGACTTGCCTTGACCAAACAATATAAAGATCTCTCATGCAAAACAGGTTGAATTAGAAAAATAAAAGGATAAAAAGAAAGCAAACCCAGATACCAAAACCTGTACAAACACTACATTTCAGACGACATCGACGAAGGAAAAGCTTGTGGAACAGAAAAAAGGAAAAAAAAAAAGAAAGAAAAGAAAAGAATTACAATATGTCCGGTACTTGCGAAGCTAGTTTTAGCTGCAACTCCTTGATCTTGGAGCAAAACTCAACCTTCTGATCCTTGTAGCTCTGGAGCAGGAAATCTTTTCCTTCAATTACCTCCTTCAGTTCGCTTACCTCTCTCTTCAACATCCCAACTTTCTCAACATCTATTTCTCTTTTGTCCACTCCAACACGATGCAACTCCAAATCATTGACGCTATCAGCATAGCCATTTGCCAGCCCATTTGCAGATTCTGGATGCCAGTTTCCTGCCACTACGAGCTTGTCGGGGGAGGTCACCTCCGCAACATGATGGTCGGTGATAACCTTTCTTAATCGGCGGACCTCTCTCTCAGAATTGAACAAGTCTTTATTGGCAGAATCGAGCTGGCTCTGGAGATGTGCAGTTTGGGCCCTTTGAATATGCAAAGAATTCTGCACGTCTGAAATCTGGGTCTGCATCTCCATGATCATTTCATCTCGTTGCTTCAGCTGTTGGCGTAGTTTTTGTATCAGTTCTCTCTTGCTGTAGACGTCAGATCCAGACTCTGAGATGCACGAGTCTGAGCAGTTTGAGTGGTGGAATGGCTTCCAGGGGAGCTCCAGGCGATCAAGCGATGATGCTCGCATTATGTCCTCGACAACTTTGTTGGTTTCGGTGGCTGGGATTTTCACCAGTGGAAGAGAGAGATCTGCTTCCATTACTATTGGACTTTTGGGTCGCTTGGCATCTACTCCAACTCTTGAAGTTTCTGCACCATAAGATGAGCTACTAAAACACACAAATTCCCCAACTCTGATTTTATCTTTGGTTGGAAAAGTAGAACAACTTCAGGAATAACATAACATCCCAAAAAAAAGGCATCTAAAAAGCCAGAAACTAAATTTGAAACAGTCCAGTGAATTAGCTCCACAAGGATCCAGTTTCTCAGGCAGGTCATAACTAACATTACATCAATTTACAAACATAATGTTACCAATTGCAACAAAATATCAGGAGAAGCAACATTAGAAAAAAAGAGCTGCCTTTAGAAATTACTGAGTTTTTGCTAAGAATTATGTGCACCAAATAAATAATAGGTTATTTGCTAAAAATTTGGTGCATGAAATAAATGCATTCAACTTCAATGTAGTGAGCCTTAAAGGCTTCTTAATGGACATCCTACAACATGAACAAATACAAATTCTTTAAAAGAATATTTCTTTGGATTAGTTAACAATGAAAGATGCATTAAAATATTACCAAATTCTTAGTGCAAGGGCAACGTTTCGAAAATGCTGCCTATATATATATATATATATATATATAGAATGGCTAGACCAATTAGTAAAAAATTCACCAAAAAGCAATCCAGCAACACTGAATGTTTCAACCCATATCTTTTTGGGTGGTCTGTTTCTGGATATCCAAATTGATCTTTCCTAACAAGTAGGTACCAGTTCATACAAGGTGTGCTGCAGCTCATATACCAGTTTGATCTAGTTAGGTAATGAACCATGGTGCACAAATGGCTTGAAACAATTCCAACTCTATCTGTCCAATTAGCTTAGATGGCTAGGAAATGGAGCATCTCTAAAGCACAGCTGAAAATACTAGACTTTTTGCCAACAGTCTTGTACGTGTTTTTTTCATTATCTTCCTTGACTACTATTTGTTTCTCCTTTTTCTTCCTTTTAATTATTTTTCCATGCATGGATATATGTTATGTGAAAAGGGAATCCTTATTCTCTAATCAGTGATTTAAAAAGCGCTATACGTCAAAAGATGCTAAGATCCAAAAATGCCCGAAGCGCTAGGCTTGCCTAGGTACCGACCTGAGTAAAGCAAGACACTCTAAAATATAAAAATATAAAAATATAAAATATAATTAATAAATAGAGGTTAACAGTGCTAAAATCTAAATAGGGACTACTATATAATAACAATATTTAACAATCTACTGTTAACAGTAGTTAGAGGGGAGAAAAGAGTCATCAACGATGGAAAGTGGGGAAGGAGAGGGTGGCAGTGATGGAAGAACTTTCGGACGACAACGATAGCGATGGAGGAAGCTGCGGACGACAGTAGCAACGACAAAGGCAGTATCGAATGATGATAGCGACGACGGAGGAAGCTACGAATGACAGCATCAGTGATGGAGAAAGCTTGCTTCAGACGGTGATAGCAACAACGATGGAAACTGTGGACGATGGCATCGTGGGCGGAGGAAGCTTCAGATATATCTGTCAGTGGCAGAGGAAGCTACAATCCTCTCCCTCGACGATGGAAGGAGTTGCACATGAAAGCAGCAACAATGGAGGGAATTGCACATGAAAGCTAGACCTTTGGACCCATCCGTCGACGACAGAGGAAGCATCAATCCTGTGCGTCAATGACAGAGGCAGCAGCAGAGGAAGTGACAATGAAGGCAGCGACTACGCACAAAATAGGGTTTATGGTTTGGGGTCGCGCGGGGGGAGGAGGAGGGCGGGGTTTACGTGCGTAGATTTAGTAACATTATATAGCTTAATTGGTTCAATCAAACCACATAAGCTACTGTTCAGCCAAACCAAACTTAATAGTTTGGTTCGATTGCTTCGTTTCAATCAAGTGCTCGCCTGAGGCGTCTGACATTTGGGTTCAAGCGAGTGCCCAGGCGGCGCTTCACTAAAGCACGTCACATGGTCGAGGCTTGAGACCCTTGGGCTTCGCTCGCCTCACCCAAGCATCTAGGCGAGCGCACGGGCGCTTATTTAAACCCCTGTGCCTAATATACTTCATCCTCTCTTATTTTCTTCACCTTGTTTCCCAAGAAGATATATGCTTGTCCTAAATCAATTGAAATGACAAGACATTGTCCATAAGGTTCACATTAGCTTTTAAATGATGCCGAAACTTGATACAACAGTAGATAAGGTTCCATGATGATTAATAGCTCATCAAGGAAAGATGGATACATAAATTGCATAACCGAATTCCACCATACTCCTGTGGATGATGATCCAGACAAGGAACTTCAACAATCCTCATGCTCAGGAGTCATCTAGGTACAGAAATCACCCTAGGATTTATCTGAATTGACAACTACAAGAAGTTTTAGAATTTGATGTTGACGATGGCTGACTAGTTGCCAAAGGTGTGGAGAGACCAGGTTCTTAACTTAGATTAAGCACTCCTTCAAAACCCTAGGTCATCACTCAGATTAAGCACTCATTCAAAACTCTCTATGTTGTTCATTTTGGGTAGGATTGACCAGGGGATTGGTAGACTGATAGTTACACTCCATGCTAAAGGAAAGCCATTACCTAATGGGTCTATAAACAGATTTTCTTGGCGGCATTAAGAAAAACCAAAAATGAACGAGCTTTGTATAGCAAGGGTTATCATCTCTTCTGACTTATAATACCTTGTTTTCATCTAAACCTGTCTCTTCAGTGAGTTTCTCTTTGTGGCAAAAAATATTGTCTCTCTCTTTTTCTCCTGTATTGTTTGCCCTAAATCAGATATTGTTTCTTATGTCATCAAAATTACACTATGGACACAAAATGACAGTTTTAAATAAGAAAGTGTATCTTATTTTGTCATCAGTACTTGCAGATGCAAAATGATAGAATACAATGCACTCAAGTCCATTTAATCAGACTTTTGTCCAAATTTAATGATTTTTCCCTAGAGAGAAACAACTGGCCACGAAACTATGCGACAAAGGCAATTCATGCCAGATATCCAATGGTATGGCTACATTAAAACTTTAAAAAAATCAATCCATCAATTTCAACCTTGTAATAGTAAAACACCAAGATAGGACTATTTTGGTAAAATGAGAATAGCAATCAATCACAGAAAAAAGATGCACTTAATTTTGTCAATAGGTCTATGCCCATCACATAAGATGAAATGGAGAGATTCACTAAGGTAATTGTGCGACTACTTACAGCCACCCATGTCAAATCACTAGAACTACAAATATGATAACAGGGATGCCCTAACATTAATGTGTCAGCATATATACAAATGTACAATAATGAAAATTAGGGTAGCAAGCTAAGTGAATATCACACACCATAATAAACCTTAGTGTATACATTATCACACTGATAATCTAAGAGATGTGCATCAAATTATATTGTTTACTTAAAACAATGTTTTCTCTTTGCTCTTCTATATAGAATTAAATTTAGATCAAGCAACATACCCGAAAGAAAGTGATAATGATTATCCTCATCTTGAGCAAAGTGATAGAGATTATGCAAATTGCAAGCTCTTGATCTTCTGTCAGCAGTAGATTTTCTATTTTCTGAGTGAATAACTTAGATTGTTAACGGTGAGTAGGATCATGAATGAATATAGGATCAAGTAAGAATTAGAAAATTTGACCTTTGTTTGCCTCATCATGTCGTTTGTTATCAAAGGCCCGTTTCAGTTGGCATCCAAGCTTAATTGAAAGTGTGCTCAACAAAGCACCACCTACAACAAATACCCAATTTGGGCCCTCACCTTGAAGAACATTCGTCTTTTGAGCTGCTTGAGAGGTTCCAGTCCCATTTGTTTTTGATTTCATCTAGCAAGGAAACAAAGTGTTGGAGGAAAAATGATTTATAAGTTAACACTATACACGCACCAAAGCCCAGTATTTTAGGATAAGCAACTAGTTCAGAAGATAATAGAGAGGCAGATGCTATGCCCTATGAAAGATACAACTTAAGGCAAAGGGAGAGTCATTCCAAAGGGCTAGAGTCTGCAAAAAAAATATATATATAACCAAAGCAAAAAAACATACATGAAACAAATAACCTTTCTCTTTCATGATGTTGCAACAAAAGGTCAGTAATTATCAATAGACAAGAAAGGATGTACAACAGACAGATGTATCACTGGTGAATAATGGTCAGGCATACAGGATCATCATTATATAAGTCAGTAACCAAGCTTAGGTACAATGATCAGGTAGCACAAAGACAGATTCTTGGTTTGATTTTGGCAACATAGAAACAAAAGCAAGCAGAATAACTAACTGCACTAGTACTTATCATATATTTTTCTGCTTTCTCACATTTCTCTTCTCTCTTCCTGTTTTAACTCTCATTTCATGTCAAATCAAACAATATCTTGTAAAGTACATGTCCAAAATCAGACTCAGTATCAGACGTTACCACAGAAACAGTGTGATACAAAACATTAGTTATTTGCTCCCTTACTTTTTCCCTTTTACAATCATGATTAACTTCATTGCCATTGTTTTCTTTCCAAATTGAGTATGTACATTACTGTCACCATCATATACCCGGTACAAGATTAATATGCTAAATCACTGGCCTCAACCTTTATTATCGTACCTTGGTCTTAAGACACACATTCTACCTATAAGTATAATAATCCCGACTAAACCCAAGCAATTTGTTGGTCTCAATTCCAACAGGTGCTATTTATATTTCTTTCTAGTTCCCAAACTCTCATAAAGAAGTTCTTCAAATGGGGTTTTGAAACCCATAACCTAATAATAAAATGCAACTATTCTTGCATAATACAATGTTTCCAATTCACAAGTCTCGTAATCCAGGGTATAAACATCCGCGAGAACAAAGGTACAGGCTGAGTAGATCTCCGTTACAAAACAATGTTGCTACCTCTTTGGTAGGTAAGACCAAGAAAATGGTGCAACAATCAGGACTTGTCAGTTATGTGCATACCCATGGAACTCCAATCCACAAAAACAAGTTCCATTGCAAGAAAAAAAATTTCTATTTCTTTTAGAGAGATTTCTACTTACAAAAAACGCTAAGCCACCTCTAATATATAAATCGTTAACATCAATCGGATCAAAAGTTCCACTTTTACTGAGACTTGCTGATCCACCTCCTCAGCTATTTTACCCACAGGAGGTAAGTCGATGATTCCAAGAATAATCAAGATGCTCTGAGGCGTGAAGTAGGCGGAAATCATCTACAAACGAAAGAAATCGATCGGCGAGCCAATCCGCGCCCAAAGAATCGAGTTTCCCACGGCAAACGGAATAAAAAGAAAAGAACGCAATTATATTGTAACCACAAACGAACGTCAGAAGCAAAAGGGAAATTTGGACTCCAAATACCTCATTCGAGCAAGATCGGTGAGCGAGAAACGGATCCCTCTCTCTTCTCCTCCTCTTTATATTTCTCTGTCTCTTTCTGCTCCGCTATTTCCTACGCTCGCGGACCGGACCGCACTCTGGAGTCGATGGTTACTTCTGTTGCGCCTTTAGTGGTGCTCCGGTGCAACCGAATCACGCTTTGTTGTCTCTGCTGGGGGGGCTTTTGGACGAGATGATTCGCGTGCGGCAAATGGCGCGCACTTGTTAGCTCGCTCGCGCGGGGAGGGGTGGGGGGAGAGGAAGGAGGGCGAGCCGGTGCTGTTCCTTGTTTCGTCGACTCGAGCGCGGCCGGCCCCGTGTGTCGCCCCTGTGCCCTAGCGAGCCGTCTCCGTCCCTGCGTGCCTTCAGCGGTGGCTCTCACGCAGGCCTTTCACCCACGAAGCCCACGGGGATGTCATGCTGACCTCAGTTGTGAGCTCCACAACCCGGCGTCAAGTGTTTTTGGGGCAGCTCTTTCGGGACGCCGGAGGATTTCTCAAGAGGCTCGCATCTTAAAGCAGACATCGGCAGTTACGATTCTCCTGATCCCCACTGTAAGATCCGTGAAATGACACCTCGCGCTTCTCCCCCCACCGCTTGATTCTCTGTGGCAGAGAATTCCTCGAGAATCGAACTTCATTGCACTGATCTTAAAGCAGACATTCCACTTAAAAGAACACGCATTGCCACCAATCTCATAGAATAAAGGAGCATAATTATCCATGATTCTTTACAACATGAAATAAAAGATACCCAAATGTTGAGTTCAACTTCATCAATCATCATAATAATTAATCTAAGGTATTTACAAACAAGAACTGATCTCATAAAGGGATCATCTCTACAGTTAATAATTATGGTAATTGTTAGAAAAATTATACATCTATAAATATCAAATAAGAAACTCAAGAAGCTCATAAGAACTAAAACATGTAGTTTTAGCCAAAAATGATTTCAAAACTGTGAAATAATATATTATCATGATGCTCTGCAGCAGCGTCGTCATCTTCATCATCATCTCGTTCCTCCTTTGCAAACTCCTCGTTCAGATTGCATTGTCTATTACTCAAATTCCTGCACCATAGAGAGAAAAAAAGAACCTGGAACCAGCCAGCAAGTAAGCTTAGAGCAAAGATGGGATCAGACTAGAAAAAGAATTTTACGCTGGTATGGTGACACTAAAATGAACAAATTGGTCTCCATAGTAGGAATTGCTCCTCGCCTTTATTCCTGCAGACCAACTGCTGGTAATAAGCTTCCGCAACATTTGTTTTCTTTCACATGAAAATGGATAAACTAGTAAGTAGCACTAAGTTTAAAATCTAGAAATGCGATGCTTAGAAGTCGAGTAAATTTGGTGAGCATATGCCGGTTACTGTTACCTTTCCCCCTGTAAAACAAACTGCTGACCAGGTTGAGTACCAGGCTTAACCTGTAAACAAAAATATTCAGCACTCATCACATCATATGCTTAATGTCATTTAGATGATGCGACTTGAGATCTCATTAATGATCAAAAGGCTGAAAGATGCATCTGACAAACCTTAAGAACCACATCTCCTGTGAGAGTTGGTACTTGAATAGTTCCTCCTAATATTGCCTGAAAATTCAACATCTTGTTAGTTTGATGCCCTTCTCGAGCAAATAATAGGTTCCTCAAAATATTGGTTTTGTGCAATTAATTTACAGAATGAAGTTAGTCAAGAGATGCTTGTTACAGCTGCACATCATTGTAATGAAAATAAAAAAGCATTTGTTTTAACTATTTGTGTAATTTAGCATTTGTCCTATTTTTAGGGTTTGCTGTACTTTCTCCTGTTTCTCCAACCAAGCAGTGCTGTTTTTTTCATCTTGAATAATATCAATTTGTCAAACACAGAACATTCAATTGGAGCAGAACCAATTCAAACTAGCCACACAGAGTATGCATTATAATAGTTGATGATAAATGATAAATGATACACAATGATGATATATATTAAAAAATCACAGTTCTGATCAAACATAAACATCAGATAATAACATAAACATGGTTTCCAATGTCGACTTTATGCAGAAAGCCAACAATTAGTTTCTTACCAACCAATGCACAAAAGATCAAAAGCAGAAAAATGGTTCCAGTGTCAAAATATAAATGGATCCTTCCTATTACCTAATGGAATGGAATGGAATGGAATGGAATGGACCCACTCAAAATCCATTCGAATACCTAAAGTATGAATATATAAAGTTGCACATCAAAGCAGTATATACCTGGGTTACACTGAGGACGGCATCAACATGAATATTAGCTTTGTCCCTAAGAAAAACAGGATCCTCCTGAACCTAAAATAGGATTTGAGAGAGTTAGCATGTTCATCTCTAGTTTAATGAAGATGAGCATTATAAAAAAGTTACCTTGTTAGTAACAAAAAGATCACCAGGTTGCCTGGTATCAGGATCAGCACCACCACTTCTATAAACTTTTATAGTTTCATTGTCATCCACCCCAGCATTTATATGCAACCAAATAAACAATGTATCACATTGTTTGAGGATCATAGTAGGGTATGAATAAGCATAGACAGCATTGCACTTTTGAAGTCTTCTCTGTTTTAGTAAGGAAGCTGTGCTTGGTAAGTGGTTAAATGTTAGCACATTGAATCAATCAGTATTTTGACTATTAGTGGGTCTCCTCAGGGATGACAAACAACTCATTCACATTGCTCCTTTTCAGATGAAAAAAAAAAGAGGAATTAAGAAATCTTTCAGACATACCAGCCATCACATCCAGCTTGACTGACTTGGTTCCTCTCACAACTTTTTGTCCTTTGCATGACTTGCAGAGGCTCTAAAACATTAGAAGAAATGTGATCAGAAAGCATATTAGTTTTCTTAGGACAATTATAAATTGCATAATGTGCCTACAACATGAAAATAAGGTTCCTACAAAATACATATGCATTGTATAAAAAATCTGAAAATAAGCAATGTTTTCTCAACCACAAGAAAGTTCTTATGACTGGACCCCTTCATTACTTTGAGCTGCCACTTTAACCCTTTGGGTGCTCAACATCAAGTTGGCAGCCAACTACCTAGTGAAACATCCAGGCTTCAAAACTAAATATCATGCAAACAACATATATGTATCCATGCATACATTTTATATGAATATGCATTTTCATATATATCTGCAGCAAAAAGATCAGACACTTATAAAGACAATAGTACTTATGATGATCCACTCAATAAACAAGTTGATTAACTCCTAAAATGTATTGACTAGTTCCTTTTCAACTTCCTGTGTTCCTTCTCTTGCGTAATGGTTTACCTCTCACGCCATCTACTTTGAAGGATCATCTCCTAAGAACCTTCAAACAATTCTGTGAAGCATTTCTCACAACACTTACTCAATGAAAACATTGGTTTAAAGTTTCATCTTCTGGTTTAGAAAAACCATGCAAGATTTTTCTTTACCTGGCTTTCTTGATATATTTCTCACTGGCAGTTTCTACCAAAACACTTCACCATTCCTCAAGTAGAAATAAGTACAAGTTCTACCTGGCTAAGACGTTAAAATTGTCATATCCAAAACAATTGTGATGTTTTATTTATTCTTTGTGATTTGGTCTATATGAGGTTTAGGAACAGTTAATTACTTTTTTCTTTCCAAATAATCATTTAAAAATCAAGTTTACTATGAAAATATATCGTCTATATGGGCTAACTAGCCTATAAATTTCGTTTAGCTCATACTATTAGTTAAAATACTTAAGTCAAAATTGATAATGATATACTCATTAAATCCTTATAAGTCAATTTTAATCTTATTCATTTGTCTCTCTTAATGATCATATAATGATTATTTTCAAGGATATATTTTTTAATTATTTTTAAATTTAAAATATAAAAATTTTAAAAAATATATGTATTCTTCTAATAATCAAATAATTAATAGTTTTGGGATATTTAAAAAATCTAAAAATCATATAAATACCCCCTTATACCTCTCATGCTTCCTCAGACATTTGATTAAGCATTTCTTAAGCATGGTTGATCTCTCGTAGGATCTCTAATTGCTCTCTCCTAGATCTTATTAGCAAGTGGAAATCATCACTTCATCAACATCGAATTGAAGTTCGAGAAATTCAATATGGTGTAGCCAAAGTTAGATATCTTTATGGTGTATTTTAAGAAAGTCTGAAACACCGATAACTCCTTCCTTGTCATCTACAACTACTATGACCAAAATTTTAAATTTAAAAGAGATGGATATAGAATTTTTGTCAATATATTAAGAAGAAACATTCAATGGAAAAAAAAATAAACATAAATTTTTAGGTACCCCACTAATCCTACTTTTCATTTTTTTGTTGCAAAAAAAATCTTGAAACATTAGCTAGATAAATTTTCTTTGAATATTTTTCTCTTAGTTTTGGTGAAAAAGTTTATTTTGTTGATTATTGTTAAGAAGCTTTGAATCTTGCTACCTAACGCATTTCTTAAACTATTCTTACTCGTATTTTACATAATTTAAAAAAAATATATTTTGAACCTTTGATGATCAATTTTTTTATTTATGCTAATATTTGTAGTGATCATTGGCAAATGCACTCTTATATGAGAATCACTTATCATTGGATTAATAGTGATTGGATCATATAAAAATGAATAATTACTTTAGAGTTTTTGATTAATGCCATACCGGTGATAATATTTATAGAATGATAAAAACTATTTTAGAAGAGTATTATTTAATTTTAAATTTTTTCAATTGATTTTGACATTATAGTAGCAAATACCATTTTTTTTATTTGGAATTATAAAAATTATATCAATTGTCTTTTGGTGGTTTTTTTTTTTCATGATAGGTGTTCTTGTCATGTCTTAGATTTATGTGTATAAGTAGGTTTATGGTATCTTGAAACTCTTCTTTCTCCAATTAAGCAAGTAATTTTATTCTTGTGGGGTTATCTAGAAGTAGTGAAAGAGTGAGATAGATTTTACAAATTAAATGACATAAGACTCAAAATAATTCTTACAAATGTTAGATAAGTTACTTTGAGTCTAAAAAATTATTGTGTACTTTTATTATAAATAATATCAGATAAGTTACTTTATATCCATAACATTGGAATATATATAAAAGTATTTTAAAATTTTAATTTTTTAATGATGCTAACTATAATTTATCCTATTGCTCATATTTTTTAGTTGTTTGTATGAATATTATTGGTGCTATAGAAGAATATAAATATGACTATAATGGCTATAAAATCAAAATGGATAAATTAGTTTTTAGAATTCTATTGATTTATTTAGTTGGTTAATTAGATGGCCCAAGTGATTATTTAACTACTTATTATGAAAGTTTAGAAATAAAAGTTGATATTGATGATAAAATTAGAAAGATAAAAAACTGATCATTAACTTATATGATTATTCTAGTGCTAATTATAGTAGACAATAAACTCCCTTAGAAACTTGTCTATTTATGGATCAAGTTTGCACCAGTAGTAAAATCTTTAAGGGAGAGAAATTATTATTATAAAAATAAAAATAACCAAGAGATCATCAAGCTTGAACTCCAAGATTGATGAGTATTTAACTTCTTTTGAGTTTAGTGACAACATTACAAGTATAGAGTTCTTATTCTTGAGCATGACCTCCAAATCAATTAAAGTTTAAGCATGCATCGACGATTTGACCAAAGTGACAAAAATGAAACCAAAAGATCATTGGCAAAGACAATGACTATTTGTTCGATACATTAAACGAAAGGACGATTAACGTATCGAACCTCCAAAGCGATTAAAAATTTTATAATTTTACTTATTTTTATGCCATCACACTCATTATAGTTGTACATTTATTTTTTAATTTTTAAAAATAAAATTATAAAATTTTTAAATTCTAATTTGTGAATTAAAAAAAGATGACTGCTTATCGATTTGATTATAGTTCCAGGTTAAAAATTATAATTAAAAATTAAAAATTTATTATTATCCAACCAATAGTATTTTATCACGCTGTGTAGATGCACCAACGTTAAATGCTTGACCCTCTAAGAATAAAGCCAGTGGAACACTTTTAGGGCATCGCCATGATGATGAGAGGGATGAGAAAGCAGTTGTGGTTTGCGTGTGTTTTGGCCCCGATGATGTGGATGGAGGGGAAGGGGGGAACGTTGACAAACACAGACGGCCCGGCAAGAAGATTCAAAAGTTGCTTCGGTTTGTTCTCATGGAGGTTTTGTGGTTCCCCTGCCTTTACGCGTTACCCGATAAGAGGGAAGAGGGAGGAAGGCATGGCCGGCGTTGGCGATATCTCTTGGAGGACTTTGGCCAATTCCCCCAACAGAGCCCAACTACACCACTCATCTCCCTCCACATACATCTCATCCCCACACCACAATCTCCATCCACAGCTGATGAACTCACCGTGACATTGTGACTCAGATATTTACCAGAGAGGAGATGAATCCAAGATAAAATGTAGAGTATTGTGTGGAAAAGGTTTCTTTTGATCGCTTCAAGTGAAATGATCCATGTCTAGTCTTGAGGACAGGATAGATAGCTTACATGGAAGCATGGTGAAGAAGGAAGAAGACGGGGGAGGAATGCCACTTGGGTGACGTCATCCCACCGTCCCAACTTGCTCTCTCTTCATAAATAGGCGAGTTGGAAGTGGGAACCAAGGTTGCCCACAACTCTCGCTTCCTCTCTCCAAGCACCATGGCCGACGCGGCCTGCAAGCGCCACAAGCTTTCTACATCCAGCGTCGTGCAAGAAGAGGAAGAGGAGCAGCCGCTGCTGCCTGGGCTGCCCGACCACCTGGCTCACCGCTGCCTCTCTCGTCTCCCACCTCGGCTCCTTTTCGCCGTCTGCCGACAGTGGCGCCGCCTTGTGTACTCCCCTTGTTTCCCGCCCTTCCTGTCACTCTATGCCGTGGTCTGCCCCTCGGACGACGGCGGCGCGTCCGCGGACGACGACCCCATCGGATTCTACACCTTCGACCCACTCTCTGCCAAGTGGAGCCCGCTCCCGTCCCCGCCGCCGCACACGCCGCTGCGGAGCTTGCTCCTGCGGCATCCATCCTTCATCGCCCGAAGCCTCCCGGTGCAGTCCGTCGCAGCCGGCGGGCACCTCGTAGTCCTCGCGGCCACCGACCACCGCCTTCTCCCGGCCTTCCCCCGGCCGCTGGTCTTCCACCCGTCCTCCCGAAGCTGGCGCCTCGGACCGCCCCTCCGTGCCCCGCGTCGCTGGTGCGCCGCCGGGTCGGCGGGCGGGGTGGTCGTCATTGCCTCCGGCGTCGGCACGGGCTACAACACCGAGGTGGCCCGCTCCGCCGAGAGATGGGACCCGGCCGCCCCTGGCGCCGTCTGGGATCGGGTGGCTCCGGTCCGGAACGGGCGGTTCAGCCGGGAGGCCGTGGAAGCGGTGGCCTCGGAAGGGAAGCTCTGCATGGTCAACGTCCGGGGACGCGCCGCGAAGGAGGGGGCAGTGTACGACGTCCGGTCGGATCGGTGGCAGGAGATGCCGGCGGGGATGCTCGAGGGATGGACCGGGCCAGCAGCCGCGGCGGAGGAGGGCGGCCCGATCTACGTGGTGGACGAGGAGCGCGGCGCCCTCAAGGCCTACGACTGGGGGGCGGAGCGGTGGGTGGTGCTGGCGGAGTCGGAGCGGCTGATCAGGGCGGAGCAGGTGGCGGCCGGAGGGGGGAGGGCGTGCGTGGTGTGCGACGGCGGGGCGGCCGTGGTGGTGGTCGACGTGAAGTCGAGGCCGGGGAGGATGTGGACGGTGGAGCCCCCGAGGGGGAAGCGGGTGGTGGCCGTCCACGTACTCCCCAGGATGTGCCACGGTGCAGTCACGGTCGACGGTTCCGCAGAGACAACGTAAACCATGTTTCCTTTTCCTGTTATTTTCCCTTTTTCTCAAAATTTTTTTTTTTTTGTGACTGTTAAAGATAGAGAGAAAAAAAACAAGTAATTCAATTGAAGTATCGGCACCAAAGCCCATTTTAGCAGTCAGCTATGATCAGATGCACCCATGAAATTAACTCCTAAATCGAAAAAAACGTGCTATGTCCTTGACATGATGAACACGAAGAGAAGGGTCGCCGTCTATGTCCACAAGCCCGGCGAGAGAGAGAGAGAGAGAGAGAGAGGAAAGAAGGGCTTCTTTTGTTGTTTGTGATTCAGTGGGACCGTGGGAGTCGCATATGCGGTTAGGGCGGGACCCACACGTACGCTTCTGAGGGTGCAAAAAGCGGAGAAAGCGTGACGTCTTTGACTCGTCGCGATCCCAAATGTGATTGGGTTGGAAGCGTCGTGCCGTCGTGTTTATATGATGGGCAAAATGAATGCTGATCGAGAGTTTATATGATGGACGGTCGAGATCACAATTGTAAGGATACGAGGAAGGAATCATGTGTACCATAAACATACAAATATGGAAAACATTAAAACCTGACATGCAACAAAATCCTACTCAGCTACAGCAATTCAATCGTGACACTAAGAACCTTAGTCGATGGAAACTAACAAAATTAAATATAGATCATTTTAGGATAAATTCTTGGAATTTATCCTAAAATGATCTATATTTGATATAATTCCTAAAATGCCCTCATGATAAGATAACTAAGCAATATCTGGATACTACTGTGAACCGATCCACAATTCTCATGTATAAGATTTATATTATCAATTATATTATCTTTTAATAGATATATAATGTTTTTAGCATATCCATCAAAAAGACTATAATAACTAAGCAACTGAGCTCAAAACCCATTAAAAATTAGATCATCTACAAAAATAAGATTTCAAATAAGTTTCTTAATTTATCCAAACAAAGATATTAAATATATTGTTTTTAAATAGACTAGTAATGTTCTTGAAACCTATTGAAAAACACTATGACTAAGACAAATGAACTCAAAACCTAATACAAACTAGCTCATATACAAAAAAAAAAATTAAAATTTCAAATATGTACCGTTATTTTTTTACACATCCACTAAAGCTGATTCATCCTGTAGATATAGATTGATCTACACGAGTAGGAACTACTCCAATTATCTTGTTAGCTAATATTGAGGGATTATAACAAATAGAGAATACCTTTGAAAATTACGAAAAATAGAACATCTTGCAAAAAAAGCCTAAAAATATTTTATTTTCAAAAAATTCACCCATCATTTTATTTTATTGAAGAACTCAATAATCTAATAAATAATATCAGTAGAAAGAATTATGAGTTTTCTTCTTGTAATTACTACTCTCAAGATGAAAAGTCAACGGAGGTAGCCATGGGTTTCCATAACCATCTAATCTCATGTCTCCACTAACGTGCCCTCTTTCATTGTTCTTTTCTTGTTCTTCCTTCTTCTCACTTGTGATTAGTGTAACTATTGGATATCGTCTGTCTTTCTGCAGAAACAGCTTGATTGCCATAGGAGATCAAAATCACTCTGGAAGATGACAACAATTCAGTTAAGCAAAATGAAAAAAATCAACCCAGGCCATCATACTAGTTGTTGATACATTATATGCCACTTTTAGCTTGAGCTAGTGTAACCACAGAAATAATGATTAGGGCTTTCTTTTATAGCTATTTGGTGTCACTTCAAGAGTTTTTGTCTGGTGCCTAAGCAAGCTGCCGAACCATTCAACACAATTACAATAGTTCAATCGTAGGATTTTAATTTTGAATAATACCATCCGTATCGGTCCGTCAGTAGATTGATACGCGAACCGCCCACTATCGAATGGTACCGTTGATTGAGGTTGTTTCCATCCTATTACCATCCTAAATCAGTCGGTGATGATCGACTTCGGCCATCACCGCTCGCTACCAGATTGACACGGACTTAGCTGGTTTTGCCTAAGTCGTGCAGCACCCTTGCGCGTCCGTCCACAAAGGTCAGCCTCCCTGAAGCCTCCCATTGTCCCTTAGGACCAACAAAAGAGAGAACGGGTTAAAGAGAACGCCTCAATCGGGATCCACAAGCAAACATGTCCGAAAAACACTTCATAGACAATGCAAATTACAAACAGACTTTACAAGCTCTGAACAGTGGCACAACAAAAGGTAAAATGGTCCATTATAGACCGAAAAGCTCTCGAACGTGTCCACATGACACAACCTTTATTTACAAGCCTAAAGAGGCCACCAACCCAACTAACATGGGACTATTAAGCCTTCGGCCGCCCCTCTACCTGCTGTACAAGGCATGAACATGCCAAACGATACGGACATACATAAGCATTACATCAAACACCCTGTTTCGAAGTTTGTCCGTGACATTCTCCCCCACTTATCCCTTCGACGTCCTCGTCGAAGCCTTTGTGAACACTGCAACTCTTCGCCTTTGCTGAGTCTTCAATCTTCTGCTCTAGCTGCAATGCGCCTCCTGGCTCCCGGCTGCTCTCCACTGCTGTTTCTGAGTAGTCGAACCTTTGATCCGCCATGCTGCTTCAACTCGCCAATGACTCTGACTCTGGTGTGGGGTTGGCTGAATTGTGTTGATCCTCATTGATTCCTGCGGATCTCCCAAATGAAGGAAAAGACCATCCTTACTGCGCCAGTCTCTCATAAATTCCACATGCTGCTCGAACTGGGTGGATGCTTGTTGGAGCTTTAACGAGCATCGTCTCGCAAACTTCTGAAGTTTTGGGTCCTTCCTCCACAAAATCTGCTCATTGACTCTTCTTTCAGTTAGTTGTCACATCCAAGTAGGTTCGCATCACTTCTGCTTTCGATTGGCATTTCGTTGGGAAATGAAGCGGACAATCTACTCTCAGTAGCACTGATCACCGTTGGTGAGGATTTGACAACTATTGTCTTCCGTTATCTTCGAAGGGTCTTTAAACTTGTGCAGAGCTCCTCTGCTGGATAGATAAGAGAATTGGGGTACTCGGTTTCGCCCATTCTCTTAAGAGTTGAGAAGGCAAAGGTTACTTGACTTCGCCCGCCTCCTCGAGGTTGTACTTCATGCATCGAGCTGGTTACTGGCCTTCGCCTGCTCTTTGCTCACACTTCTAAAGCACTTGAAGTGTTTGCACTCCTTGCGTTGAGTTAGTTACTGTGATTCACCTTCTCAATGCCATTGAACTTCTGGAATGCAGGAAGTTTTCACCCCAACTTGGAGTAATTCTCTGATAGATGAGGTCGCCTTTGGGATTGTACCGTCTTCTCCATCAACCCTGCCGCCTACTCCACTGAGTAGCAAAGGTACAGCACCGCGTACTGCTTGCTTCGTTCCTTGGTCGTGCACTCTTGCATGACCCGAAGTCCTTCACTTACAGCTATCTTGATGAGAAACTTGTTGACACCGGTCTTACGAAGTTCCTCGGCCTTTGCCCTTCAACCTTGTCTCGGTACTTGGAGATTGCCTCTGCATGCTCCACCTCCTCGGCCCCTTTCACGACCAAACACTCTCCCTCCATGAGAGTAAGGGATCAATGACCTTCACGGAAGTCCCGCCTCTGCGGTACCATGGCGCTGCCATGCCCATGGCACTACTATCCGTCGCCTCGCATCTCCATCCCTTTTCTTCACAATCAGTAGAGATGTCTCCATGGCACTCCTCTGAGTCCACCTCCATTCTAACTGATTGCTTGATTTTGGGTAGCTAAGTCCCTCTGGACTCGTCGTCGCTTCCTCGCCCCTTTCGACCCCCTGCTTCAACACCTCTGTGTTCTCTAAGCAGTCTGTTTGGTCGATGGAAAGACAGACTGCAACTCCCATGCATGGCCTCTGCCATCACGTTGTAGGGTTTGCACCGATTCTGTTCTCCTTAGCTTCCTTGGTAGCAACGTTCGCTTACTCGACCTTGTCCTCTGACTTGTCGGGCTCCCTTAAGCGAATATGAGCTCTAGAGCAGTCCAACTCTCCAGCTGCTTCGATCATACCTCTGCATGATCAAGTCCCCCCCATGGAACTCACTGGTACTTGCATTCGAACTTTTCCCTTAGTGGAACACAGCCCCCATATGCTGATGACCAAGGTTTTCATCCGATGCAAAATTCGATGCACGCCCGAAAGACCCGCCTCTGCGGTACCATGGCCTTCACTCCTTGAATCCATAGCCCTTTTTGCCGTCGTGTTGTTCACCGAAGTGGAGCTTCCAGTAGCTCCCGATCATACCTCCATATGATCCAGTCCCTCCCGGGACTCACTCGTGTGTATCGCATTGCCACGAACTGTTCCACCACGATCCGCTACACCATGTCGCCTCCTGGTGACATCTCCATTGCATTCTGATCCTTGTGGAATAAACTCGAATTGTGAACCCTCCATGTGTGGCCTCTGCCAATACATCACAGGGTCACCTCCACCTTCGATTTTGTTCGCTCCTTTGGCAATCGACCTTCATCCACCCACTCTTGGGTCACACCTAGATGAAGCACTGCTCTAGGACAGTCCGTCGCCTAGTAGCTCCCGAAGTCCACCGACTTCACTGTAATTTGTGCACCATTGTCTGGATCCTGGGCCTCTGCCCCTACCAGCACAATCTCCGCTGCGCACTGCTTCCTTCATGACAACTTGAATGGTAATACTGTGGCATATTCTTCAAGAGTACCCGCCTCTACGTCCTCTTGCCCTGTGCTAAGGCCTTCTGAACCCAACTTCGCCTCCGCAAATTGAGTCACCTTAGTTCCTCCATCAAATGCTCCTCCGAGATAAGGTGCATGTGCCCAAAAGCTCCCTTCGTCTTTGGCACCATGCAAGATGAGTCCACTCCGTCAGAATGAAGGACCCATGGAACAACATGATCCTGCTCTTGCCTCTACAAGAGTTCATGTCCTTGACCTCTGTCTAAGGAAAGCACTGTGCTTCTACTCCATGTTCCAACTTCTCTGCTGGCTCCCTTCATGCGGCTTGGGTACTTCGCCAAGTTACACCCAAGTTGCTCCGCTCCTCGTTTTCGCATTGAGTCGATGGTGGCCCTCGTGCCCACCATTCCACGGGTCAGCCCTCCCTTGAGTCCGATCTCTACATCGACTCCAAGTGTGCCTTCATTTAAGTTGCTTTAGGTCGCTCCCCCACTTGATCTCGCAATGCATCCACCAATGCATTCTCTCGAGCGAGATCATGCGACAACTCCTCGCTGCTTGCTCGGTCCATTGAGCTTCGTGGAGTTGTTGTTTGTGAGGTACTCCTCCTCAACATGTGAATTCCGTCTCACATGATTCTCCCTCTAGAGAGCCGAGACTTATCCCTCCTGGATAACTGTCCCGTTGGAGCAACATCTCTCTTCGTTTCGGAGATCACCCTCCCCTTGGACTACTCCGATCTGCTGAACAAACTGTGCATTGTTCTGCCTCTTGCAAACGCACTTGCTAGATTGCGCCTCCACGTCAATACAACCACCGCTGCACCCCTCAAGGCCTAGCAACATGCTGAACTCGTTGCACACTTCAGCCTCCTCCGGACGTATCCTTCGCATGCCGAAGAGAAAGTTTCAATGCTCCATGGCGCCGAGTCTCGACCGCCTTGGGATGGCCACGAACATTCCATCGTCCGCATACAAGCCCATGCATGAGTACCGAATTCTTCGAGTTAGCAATTCCTCTCACCTCTGTGAGCTTTGCACAACTCTTTCGGTCGTTGAGCAACTCATTCCACTTTGCATGGTCTCATCCTTTGCCAAGCGCCTCGCTTGCTTTGAGCACCATCAAGTAAAGTTATCAACGTTGAGCCGTAGCTCAAACTTAGCCATCCCAACCTTTGTGCGCTCCGCATTCTTCCAAGCTTGCCTGTTCTCGTGGTGCCTCTTGTGCGAAGGGTTGGCCATTCCTCTGAATGCCAATGTTAGATGCCCGCTCCTCTGAGCGACTCTTTTCCCTACATCTCCATGCCCGTTTTCCCTCAAACGGTCGCGCGTTGCTGACTGCCCTCCATGCAGCCCCGCTAGGTCCCCCACGTTTGCATGTCAAGTGTTTCTATGAGTGCTTGTCCCGCTCTGATACCATATGACACGGACTTAGCTGGTTTTGCCTAAGTCATGCGGCACCCTTGCGTGTACGTCCACAAAGGTCAGCCTCCCCGAAGCCTCCCATTGTCCCTTAGGACCAACAAAAGAGAGAACGGGTTAAAGAGAACGCCTCAATCGGGATCCACAAGCAAACATGTCCGAAAAACACTTCATAGACAATGCAAATTACAAACAGACTTTACAAGCTCTGAACAATGGCACAACAAAGGGTAAAATGGTCCATTACAGACCGAAAAGCTCTCGAACGTGTCCACATGACACAACCTTTATTTACAAGCCTAAAGAGGCCACCAACCCAACTAACATGGGACTATTAAGCCTTCGACCGCCCCTCTACCTGCTGTACAAGGCATGAACATGCCAAACGACACGGACATACATAAGCATTACATCAAACACCCTGTTTCGAAGTTTGTCCGTGACAAGATGGTATTAGCTGAGGGAGAATAAAGAAGAGAGAGAAGATGAGGGAGAAGGAAAGGAAGAACTTGGAGATCTGATGTCGCTCTCCCTCGATGATCTTGATCCGTCATCACCCTCCCTCGTCGAATGTCACAGATAAGATATCACCTCCTCCTCGTCTGTGGCGACGAGATCTTAGTGTTGTTGACGACTTCTCCTCATCTGCGCGGGGAGAAGAAGCCTCAACGATCCTGATCCATCGTCACCCTCCCTCGTCGAATGTCACAGATAAGATATCACCTCCTCCTCGTCTGTGGCGACGAGGTCTTAGTGTCGTTGACGACTTCTCCTCATCTGCGCGGGGAGAAGAAGCCTTAACGATGTTGTAGGGAAAAAAATCGAGCATTGTCGAGGTGACGTTTCGTCTCCCCACGTGGGCAAAGGAAACAAGGTGACGACATCGTCTCGTCACCCTTTTTCAATGCATACATGCAAATATATCAACACAAAAAAATAGTTCTATTATGATTTAAATAAAAATAATGACAAGTTAATACTATTCTAACGATCTAAAAGTTAAATATATGGAACTTTTCTTGCATTGAACTAGGTAAAAGAACAATGCGAATTTTTGAGAAAAGCTCCTCATTTTAAGGTTTTTTTTTCTTCCAAAAGACGTCCTCACATTTTGCTTTTCTGAGTGCCCGTCTCTTAATTCCTAAAATATCCCCTTAAGAAGACATCCACGATAATTCTCACCCTTTCCTTTGAATTAGTCCAATCATAAAGTTTTTAATAAGATTATAATGTTTTTTTACTTATATAATAAATTTAATAAAAATACTATAACTAATAACAACGATTAAAAAGACAAATACAAACTAGCTTATCACCCTTTGTGCGATCTCAAATAGGTATTTTTATTAATTTAGAATAAGAGCATGAAAAAGAAGCTTAGACTTTATTGTCAGTTACTAGTATTTTGTAAGCCCATAGAAAGACACCATTGTTTTATAAGACCATATAAATACACCAGTGTTTTATAAGACCATACAAAGACATTGTGACTATACCGTCTAACCTTATGGATCGATCCAATGCAAAGGATGGCAGCAACATCTCCTTGGTGATAACGAGTGGTTGATCCTCCTTAGCGATTGCAGCCCCTGCTTTTGTCACTGATCGCTGCTCCTTCCTCCAACCGAAGCATTCTGATGAGATCTGCATGCTGCGTACATTATCATTATCGTCGAACGCATCTATGGAGCCTTCAGGATCCCCTATGCCACGATATTTGTAGGGTAATCTAGGGGCGATACCACATGTACAACCAAAGAACAAAAAAAAAAATTCTCAAATTTCTTAATGATGTGTTCGTCGTCATGCGAAGATTGGTGCGCAAAATCTACAAAACCGAAAACTGCGTATATGAAATATTATGTTTTACTTAGGGAGATCGTATATTCATGAATCCCTATAGATTTGTATGAGAGGATGAAGGAAGTCAAGCGTCCTCCTCTCTAGTGGTGATCCACACAGTAGGACTGCGACGACGCTCCTCAAATCATTGCCCAAAACTCCACACCTACTATTTGAAGAGAAGAAGGGGAGAGAAGAATAAGAGGTGGTAACAAAAAAACCTCTAGCCTATAAGTATTTAGTTCCCTTCTATTTATAGAGGCCCATTGTCAACTTAACCCTAATGGATCATGCCCTATTGGGTATTAGATCACCATCCAACTACCCAAACATCTTAGATTAGTGGATCTCTATCAAATAATCTCTCATTGGTTCTTATTAGATCTCATCCATAGGATCCAATAATTCAGGGTCTTATTGGATATCCAATAAGGTAGGGGCTCTAGCAGATATCTCATATCTGAACCTCTACTCTTTGCAACGTCTACCATATGTGTGTGACCCTCTAGACCCAATATCGAGCTGGCTGTGAATCATACCTGTCAAAACTTTTTTGGCTTAATGAATTATTATCTCCATAATAATTCACTCAACTCATCGACTACGGACGTATTAGGCCACTACGTTGTAGTCCTTAGATGATACAAGAGAATCCAATTCTTTTGATCTATCTGTCCTCAATTATCATGTATATATAGTCTCTCATCTATCTAATATCTTAAAGACAATATACCGGGCATGATGCTGTCAGACTCATACGGTATCTACTCGACTCTCGCTTTAATCGGATTCTCCTAGAGAACTCTTTCTCTCTCAATTCGAATGACCCTATCCAGAGACTTGTCTAAGCAAGAACACATGGGATATTCCTCTCATGACACCGAGAGTGAATTATCCTCTATCGACATTTAACAGTCCTCGTAAGGTTAGCTACCACTCCCGATGACCGGTTGTGCTAGATCTAAAACTTCCCAAGCCTATAAGTCCGGTATCAAAGAGTGGAGTACTGATACAGGATATCGTTGGTGTCTCAAGTCTAAGGACCAGATACACTACTGGGATAACAAAATTACTGTATGATAATGAGGTATCATTAACCATCAACATTTTGTGAGTGGATCATTGAGCACCTACATTGTAGCCCTAGTGTCCCCACATCAACAGCTATGAGACTAGTTACCTCCATCACAGTGATTTAAAAAGTGCTAGGTGCCAAAAGGCGCCAAGATCCAAAAACGCCCGAGACACTGGGTACTCACTTGAGCGAAACGAGACGCTAAAATATAAAAATATATAATATAATTAATAAATATAATTATTTAAATAAAAATATACTATTAAATTAAGAAAATCAGGTATAAAATCATAATAAATAAATAAATAAATCATAATAACATTTTTTTATTTTTAAATAAAAAATATATATTATTAAATAAATAAAAATTAATAGTATTAAAATCAAAATAATATATTATTAACCTAATAAATAAAAATATTATTATTAGTATACAGTTAGTAGTATATTATTAATATACTATTAATAGTATAGTGAGAAGAGTGTGAGAAGACCGAGGCTACTAAGGCAACGCCAACGGTAGCAGGCGACAGTTGTAGTTGGAGCGGGAGTGACGAGTGACATCGAAAGTGGGAGCGGGAGCTGCGAGCGGCAGCGAGAGCGATGAGCGATAATGGGAGCGGCGACAGCAACGGCGAGCGGCGAGCAACGATTGTGGCAACGACGAGTAGCGACAGTAGTGGCGAGCAGGGATAGTGGCAGTGGCAGTAGAGAGCAGCGACAGTGAAGAAGAAATCGCGATCGTAAGTGTTAGGGTTGGGGAAGTCGAGGAAATTGCAAGAGGAGGCCTGATATCAGTGATTTAGTTGGTTCGATTGAACCAACTAAAGCATCGGAGACCAACTATACCTAAAAATCTGGTTCAGTCGCCTGTTTTAACCCAAGCACTCACCCGAAACGCCCAGGCGACGCCTCTTTGAAGCGAGGATATGAAGCGAGGTGCTGGGGCCTCGCCTTGCCTCACCCGAGCGCCTAATGAAATCACTGCTCCATCATATAGACGAGTATACAGCACACCAGTCTGTATAGTTATCTCGATGTCCCTTTCGAGTAACCTATGAACAGGATTATTTAGGGTATGTGTTTAAAGGTGAATCAGTCTCATTATCGTGATTTCACCATGATCTAATTCTCATTGCATAGATTCATAAACATCACAATATATATGCATATATGTAACAAGCAATATAAAGTGATAAAATATCAAAATATAATAAGCAAAAATAATGTGTATCACATCACACGTGCCATCACTCACGTGATTGGTTTGCAGGGCACCTATGACTAGCAACATTCTTCTCCTCCAATCGCACATCCGCCTTTATTTTTAATCTCCAAGCCACTCCTCCAGTAACTCCAACTCTAGAGCTGTTGACGAATCAACCGTTAAGCCCAGGTGTAGTGCCATGGACAACTCCTCGGCCGGGTTCGACTGCATATATACATCGCAGAGTCCACCAAGTGGCTGATCTACCTTCTTTGCAAGAGCGCAACATTAGTTGCCTCACCACTACCTCTCCTCTCCGCTACCACGTCATCGCTCTCCAGCCTCTCAAGTCATAGCTCTGCCACCGACGGTGAAGCCATCAGACGACATCTCAAAGGCAACGACTGCAGCGAACACGACTAGGCTGCTCCCACGACACCTTTAAAGTCCTCGAGCTCCGCCATCATCGCACCAGCTCCAACGAGTAATGATGCCACCCCTACTCCTTCGACGACTACAAAGAGCAGCCCTACTACACTTGCCATGACTGCAAAGGCTCCCAAAGCTAGCGCCACTACTCCGGTCGGAGCTCCGAAGGTTCCTATGTCAACCTCCTCTACTGCGATCGGTCTCCCCGTTGCAATGCCTCTAGCGCTGCGCTCATCGATGCCACTCTCCATCAGATTCACTGGCCTCATCGAGGACCACCAGCGTAGAATCCCTTTCCTTTACCGAGCATTGATCTACATCTCTAACTCTGCGTTGAACACTCGTCTCTACACCGAGTGTAGAGTTGGCCCACTCGCCTAATTGTAGAGCACCTTCAACACTAGGACATCGTTGATCCGTTACCATCGCTGCTGAAACATCTTCGCCTCTGCTTTCGCTTGCCTTTCTCCATTCATCACCCTAAACAACAGGAGCTACAGGAGATATCGTTAAAACGCACACCATCTCCTCTCAGTGGTTGCAAAGCAGGAGGTTGAGCGCCCGCTGCCTTACCCTCGAAGGTACACAGCATCCCCAATACTGATAACCCTCCCGCTGCCCTTAGCGAACTACTACGCTATTTGCCCTCGCACCACCATATGCTCGTGTGAGTTTCACTACTCGCTCCCCACTGTTCCTTGTCGTCCGCCGCACCTTCCTCTTCCCTATCACAACAGCCTACATCCACCTCTCTATTAAAGGCGATCACTAGGCCCAATTTGCACCGGTACGCTTCTCGACTATTGATCTCTCCCTCTACCCCTAGTTCTCTTGCACCAGTAGATTTCACAATTTGCAGACGCCATCACATCTGCACCGTCCAACTGCCCATGATGACAGCAAACCATGGTGGACTTCACGCCGCTGCTATTGCCTATTGCCAACCGCTGCCTCGCCGTCAACTGCCACAAGCACCGCTCATAGTAAAAACCACCCTCCTATAGGATGCACCTTCTTCCCATCGAGAGCTGCTCATATTTGCGGGTCTAAGAGCTTCTATACCCAAAGCCGGAGCACTTCTGGCAGCCAGCTTCACTGCAAACAGTAAAGGTGTTTCACGTCGCATCGTGAAACACAAACATTCGACTTCACCTCTTGCTTTCACATCTCCAGAAATACTCACATCACTGCAGCTGCAACCCTGATCTACTAGATCAGTTCCCTTCCTTCTTCGGCAAAGCTTCGACGAAGTTCCTTCCTCGAGTTTCTCCCCTCCAACAGAAGAGCACTCCCCCTCCTCACCGTACTCCAGGTGAATCTGACGTGACGACAAGTTGTTCACCACTCAGATCTCCCGCCACAAGATTTGCAGAACTGCAACAACTTTGCCTTGCTTGCTACAGCAATTGTGCCCTTGGTAGAAGCACTACACCTCATCGGAACCATCTTCCACACTCCTATAACTCACGACTATCAACGTGCTCCCTCAAATACATATCCTCAAAATGTCTTCATCGTCTATTTCTAATGCTCTAGTTATTGTCCCCACAAGGAACCATAACACTTCTCAACATACAGGCCTTATCACCATCAATGCTGTAGTACTCATCCCCTTCAAATTATCCAAATGCGATAACTACGTATCTTGGCATGCACAACTTTCTAATCTCTTGTATATGATCTACTAGGCTACATCGACGACTCTCTACATTGTCCACCTGCAATGATCAACATCCTAGGAGAACCCAGTCCAATACCAAATCTAACCCACAAACTATGATTATGCTAAGATCATCTCATCCTCCAAACTATTCAAGCCTCAATCGCTAGGTTTATCGCCCCATTGATATATTCATGTATGACTGTTGCAGAAGGATGATACAAATTACAAACCACCTTGACGAATCGCTCACGTACTCGCATGCTTGGTCTTCTATCCACTAATGAAAATGAAACAAGAGGGAAGTATTATTATTGATTATCTACAAAATATCAAAGTTTTTATCAATGACTTGACTTTGATAGGTCATTCCCTTGGTGATGAAGAAGTCATAATCCATACCCTTAATAGTCTAAAAGATGAGTACAAAGAACTAGCAACAGTAATTCAGACACACGACTCACTAATATCATTCGAAGAACTCTATGACAAGTTGACTGACTATTAGACATATTTGAAGCGCGAGGATAGATTGCCCGGACCAACCATTATAACTCAAGTCAGTCAAAAATCCAAGAGGAAGAACAACCAATACAATAAGCATGTCCACAAAGGTCTGACTAAGCTACCTTCTGACTCTATAGGTCCTAGACAAACCCCCTTGCCTCATCCACATTATCAACATTTCAATCATAACTATCAAGGTGGCAACTTCAATAATCATCAGCCTTGGCGTCCTGACCTCACAAGCCAACAAAGAATCGTCTGTCAACTGTGTGATAAAGTTAGATACTCTGTGAAAGTCTATCGGTCTTAACCCAACCTCCCTGCTCCATCATGGTGACCTCAAGCAAATCCCATGACTACTCTGACTACTAGTCAACCTAATTGGATTATGGATTTTAGGGCTTCTCATCACATCATCTCTTATCTTTAAAACTTGTCCATCCATAACAATTATAGCAAAAATAAAGATATCATCATCAATAATGATAAAAGAATTCTCATTACTCATATTGATTCCACAATGCTTAATTCTCTTACCACAACTGCTACACTCGATATTTGTATGCATCTCACATTAAACAAAACCTTATTTTCGTTTCTCAATTCTGTAAATAAAATGATACTTCAATTGAATTCTTTCCTGACTCTTTTCTTGTCAAGTATTTGAGCATGGGAGCATCCTTACTTGAAGACCAAAATAATGACAATATTTATGAGTGACCTTTTGAAACATCCTCTATATCTTGCTCTAAACTATTTAAAATTATTTACTAAATACGCATGGTTATATCTTCTCTATCATAATTTGAAGTTTCAATAGTCTTTACCAACTTTAGAAAGTTGGTCAAGAATTTCTTTCGCTTTGTCAAATGTAAACATCAACATATAATTGAAATTAATCTTACACTTTTACAACAAGCATCTATACCACCAACTTTTTGGTCAACTGCTTTTCAAACTACAATATATCTCATTAATCGTATACTCATTCCAGTCCTACAATACCAGTCGCTATTTAAAAAAACTATTTCATAAGCTTTCAAACTTCAGAAACTCAAAGTCTGGTTGTTTATGTTATTCATGGATATGTCCTTATGTCTCACATAAGCTAACACCATGATCTAAGCCTTGTATTTTTATATGATACTCTCTTGAACATAATGCTTTCCGATGCTACAAACCTCAAACTCAAAAAATCTTTATATCACGTCATGTTATTTTTATGGAGTCCACTTTTCCTTTTCAGAAAGCAATGCCCTCGACAACACCACCATTGGCTTTACCTTCTCCTAGATCTAGTGACATTGAAGTGTCACAAGCTAGCCCGACCCATGTTAGTGACTCACCACCGACTATACCAACAACAAAACCTACTACTTCCATAGTCTCTAAACATCCAATGACAACACACTCCAAAAGTGATCTTTTCAAATCATGTCAAGTACTTGAACTACATCCAATAACAAAATCCTCCCTTGAGACTAGTGAATCCACCACAATTACTCAAGCTCAAAAATCTCCTCACTGATATAAAACCATATGTGAAGAATATGATACCCTCCTTGATAACTCTACATTGATCCTAGTACCCTTTCATTACCTAGAAAACATTATCATGTGTAAATATGTCTTTCGAATTAAGCAAAGCCCAAACGGATCCGTTGTCAGATATAAAGCATATCTAGTAGCTAAAGGGTTTCATCAACGACCTGATGTTGACTTCACAGAGACATTCAGTCTCGTTAAACTCATAATAATCTGAGTTATCCTGAGTTTGATCATCTTAAAAGACTAACACCTATGACAATTAGATTTTAATAATATATTTTTATATGAGACTCTAACTGAAGACGTATTCATGTAGCAACCTATTGGCTTCGTTCATCCTCAATATTTAAGGCATATTTGTAAACTACATAAAGCTATTTATGGACTTCATCAAACATCAACTAGCTTCATCAACTCTAAGTTTCATTAACTCAAAATCTGATACCTCGTTATTCCTACGATAACAAAATAAAAACACAATATATTTTTTGATATATGATTATTATCACAAACAATGATCATTTGAAGATTCAAGCATTCCTAAAACAATTGATCGATCGATTATCCCTCAAAAATTTAGGAAGAGCTATTTTTTAAGAGTAGAAGCAATATTTACATCTTTGAGTCTCTTCCTATCACAAAGAAAGTATATTCAAAATTTATTATCAAAGATAAATCATGGTCTCTTTCTTTGCAAAGATGCCTCACTTCAACTCTATGTCTTTGTTGATGCTAATTGGGCATAAAACATTGATGATAGAACATCAACATCGAGATATATTATCTTCATTAGAGTTAATTTAATTAATTGGAGTTCTAAAAAATAAAAGACAATCACATTGTCTACAACTGAAACTAAATATTGTCATCATCGTCGTTGCTGTAGAACTCAATTGGGTCACGAATATGCTTAAGGAACTAGATATGGCTGATCAACTAGTAGACTCACTCACAAAGCCTCTCGTTCGCAAACTAATTTCGTTGCATCACTTTAAAATCGACATCCTTAATAGGAGCTCAATCTTGAGTATAATAACATATAAGATTTTTTCAACTGCACAAAAAAATCTCACTGGTCAATTGAAGAAAATCTTCTCTTCTAACATATATAAATAAATAGACATTGTATTCATTTAATTCAATTGAGCTTTGTCGTTACATTTCATTTTATCAACTAGCTCATAAAAACCAAAGTTAAATAGAAATATTGCTTAACTCATTTTCGAAGAGGAAGTTCATCAATGCACATTAACATGACCGAGTGAGAGGGAGAGACATGCAAAATAGGCTAACAAAAGTAATCTCTCTTTCCTTTTCATGAACTCGCCTAGTATTATAAGCGAAGCGATAATGAACCACGAGGAGCATTACGTCGATGAATCCTCTCTCGGGTCTTACTAGACTTTCTCTTACGATGCGGTCATCAATCCTATTCTTACAACTTTCCTCACATGTGGTGTAGATGACAGATGGCTCAATCCAACATATGAATTTTGGTCAGACATGCATATTTTAATAAGCTTGACCTGAAGAAGATTTGAAGACACATTCTTTTACTCTGAAACCATATTAAATCTTTTATCAACGTAGTTCTATCTAAAAACCGATGACGCATGATCTATATTAAACATTTAATTGCATGTACTGCAATTGTATTCACAAGAATGTACCACAAATTGGGATGAACCTTAGGAACATATATCTACTGCCTAAAATGGATTCTGACAATGAAGAACCCCACTCGATCCAGATTTTTCTGGACAAGGCTATGAATCTGTAAATATAGCTCGAAACAACTCAATCAAAATCAGACAAAAAAAAGCAAACTGGATATCTAACACCTTCTACAACCAATTGAAGCGAAACAAGTAAATAGAAGCGAACCCCCAAAACCCAGTCACCAACCTAAGATCTGAATCAGATCAGATAACTTAAGAAAGCAAAGGGTTAAAGCTTTCTCCATTTATGCAAGAAATTTTCCCGGAATAGGTAGAAGCTACATCTCGGAGAAGGAAAACTGCCCAAAAAAATCTAAAGAGAGAAGAACGAATCGGACCTTGGGATGCAAGAAACGGGACGGGCTGGCGGGAGGTCGAGATGGTCGCGTCTCCGCCTCCGATTCAGTTGGTGCAAGGCGGGATCCGGCTCGTCCCGCCGCCGGATCGAAGCGTTCCCGACCTGCACCAAGCGAACCAGAGGCGGCCATGACTACAAAACCCTGATCGCCTCTTCCTCTTCCTCCGAAGGCGAAGGACGACTCCTCGGAGTATAAGGCCGAACGCGGGCTGATGCGGGTATAAGACGCCATCCCTTGGGGCACTACTTATAACTAGAACGGCAAAAGAGATCGTGACACGTGGTGCATCACCTGATGCAGCGAGACGTGTGACAGGCTGTCAAAGCGCGCTCCAGCTTGAGTGTTAATGAGAGTAAGTCACGGTTTGGTTATCACTGTGCCGTATATTAATGAGAGTAGTTTCAGTCTGCTAACTGCCTCAGCTCTCCACAGCCGCAACTTTAGGCGAAGGGACGAAGCTAAGCTTGGAATCTAAAACCATGCAAAGTGCATGAAGCTGCTGCAGGCTGACAACCTCAAGAGTCGGGGCAGGGCAGCCAAGTCAAGCAGAATGATTCCATTGGTGGAAGAGAGAGCGAGAGAAAGAGAGAGAGAGAGAGAGAGACGGCGACAGCTACCACGAAGTGTATATCATCACGATGTATATCATCAATTAATTATAATAATTCTAAAAATAAAAAAAAAAGAAGAATCTAGTTTTTTTTCTATACATATTCACAACTCATGTATATCATCAAGATGCGTTGCTTGGCAATGTTCGAGATATCATATTAATTATTGTGTTAAAAAAATATGCACCCTTTGTTTGTGATTTACGATATTTGATTTCAATCCTAATATAAAATTACATCGTTTCCTACCATTAGGATGTTGTATATGTTTGTGCCTATCTTTCCCTCCATATTGTCCGCATATTTGTGTTAGAAGTTTTCTTACCCTCATGGACAGATTTAGATACGAAGTTACTGTATTAGGGCATGCATTTGAAACATACTACTCTCGATTTTGATCGGCGTCTATTGTTGGTAGTATATTGTCGATGAAGATATAACGAAGGGCAATGGCTTGCTGTGATTATTGGCACTGCATTGGGTAATGGCGTTAATGCATACGATAGCATTGCTACGATAGGAGGTCACTACCCATATGTTTGAAATGAGAGATATTACAACATAGTGTGATGACCCTATCGAGGACGATTGCCACACAAGCATCGCAATAGGAAAGATCATCACGATCAATGGCATCGCAAGAGTGCAGAGGAGTTGCGATGAGGAAACCCCATGAATGTTTTGCACATAGGAGTTACTGACCTCAGTAGAAATTGCGACTTGGTATTCATGGGTTTCAAGTTGATGGAGATAACAGATGGTTGTGTTGTGGAGGGTGACACTATCCTCGGTCATTGACCCTACAATGTGCCATAGTTCATCAGCAGTAGTAGCTGGGGCACGATGTTGTCACAACAAAGGTATCACGTCAATGGCGATGAATGGTTATGGGTGTTGCAATGTTTATAGTGGTAGAGTTTGACAGAGGCATGTTGAGTGACGATGTCAATTGTTGTGTCCTCAGGCATTAGCCTCAACAGGCGATGTTGAGGATTGTGAGGTGGTTCGCCACACAATTGATTAGATGACAATGTTGCTGAGTGACTATAGGGGTCTAGTTTGTGTGATCGTGTTTAGATTCTACGGATGGCAATGCTTTCATGCGTCACGATAAAAGAATCTTGGAATTCACAATATGAGTGTTGCCCAAGTGTAAGTGGCCATGTGATGTTACGGTGAATTGTATCATAGTAGAAAGAGGGCTCAATGGACTGTTAGCACCGCTAAAGAATCAGAATCATCGACTAAGAGATTGCACTGACCGCGTGCAATAGAGAAATCACAATGAGAAGAAAATTGCAAAGAAGGGGTATTTGGGTGATAGGGATTTTGACTTTGTTAAAATTGATTTTTACATGGTCAAAATTAATTTTGACCAAACTTTGCCCCTAATTAAATTATGATCGTAGCCTATTTATAACCCTGATTTTGACCATTGAGATCCCAACTCTTGCCTTAATTAAATATTTATTGGATTTGATCTAAACAACTTTTATTTTTTGATGAATCAAATCTAATTTTCAGTTGATGAAATTTGAATAAATTAATTAATTTGTTCTAATTTATATTTTTATCTAATTATTCTATTAGGTCAATTGGATCTTATGTATAAATTGATTGGGATAGGCTCAATTTAGACACTCCATTTATGGATTGTGCAATTCATTGTGGTTCAATTTTTGGATTTCCCAATTAAACATAGTTAATTGGCTCATTTAGGACCTTTGTAGAATTATAAAAAAATATATAAGTTATATTTTCTCATATGACATTTTAGTAAAGTTTTTACTGCTTGTGGTATTTAAATTTTAATTATTATTGTTGAATATTTATGTAATTATTCACATGCATATATTTTAAATTATGAAATTATATTTATTTTTCATATAAATACATGATTTTTTTATTATAATTATTATCATCATATGATATTTTATACTATTAAAAAAGTTATTTAATAATTATTATATTATTTTTATTTATTAGTACTATAAAATTAAATTAAAAAATATTTAATAAATATTATTTGTGACTTATATCTCTAATTTTTATCCAACTAGTACTATTAAACTGACCTAGGATGGTAGCTTATGTGATACAAATTATAATAAATATTTTATCATTTATATAATATTTAAAATATATTTTATATCATTGTAATAGTTTTGTAATCACCAACCTAGACTAATAGATTTATAAAGTTATATTAAAGATTATTCTTATATGGCACTAGGGAAAGTATTTTTTACAATGACCTACTACTTAGGATATTTAAATAATCACAAAGGAGAATCTATTTTGAATAATTATATTGTGAGATAGAATAATATTATTTTAAAATTCTTTTTAGTTTATGATTATATACTTAAATATAACAATACTATTCCATAAGAATGATATTAGTCCTTCATAATGGTAAGATAATGTGTCAATATTTCACACGAAGTTGAAATAGAGATGATATTAATAGTTTAATTTTTACTAAAAATCTTAAATTATTAATATTTTGTTAATGTGATACTTTTTTCATTATACTATTTTTTTAATTAATTTTTTATAAATTACTTGAGCATGTGTAATTTACATTTAGAGTTAGATATAAGCCTTATTTGTTGAAAGGATCATAGATTTAATTATTGAAAGTTACAAGATAAATAATTAAAATAATGATTGAAAAAATCTTAAAAAATTAGTTTTAATAATTACTAATAATATTTAAACTTTACTATAGAATATAACTAGTGCACTAGAATATTAAATGATTGATTTAAAATTATTGATAAGTTATTAACTAGTACTTTAATAAAAAAACTTATTAGAACTTAGTATTACGATATTTAAAGAATTCTATTATATGTTCTCGTTATGATTGATAATGCTGTCAGACTTAAATATATTGAGTATGAATATAGATGAGTCATTCATGTGTAATTTATTTTTAATTCCCTTCCTTCTTTACTTGACTTATTAAGAATTTAATATAACACAAATAAAAAGTAAAAAAATATTTAAATTAATTAATTAGTATATATGTTTAGGAAGAATTAAAATTAAAATAGAAAATACTCATAATAATTTGGATATTATTCGAGGAGTGAATAATAATAAAAGGTTAAATCAAAATTTATCAAATAAATTACCTAAGTTTATAAATGCTATATATACTCATAAAAAAATATTCACACTAAAGTGCTACTTCTAAAACAAGAATATGAAGAGGACTTTAAAATTTGATTCTAAAGAAAATGACATTTATATATTTTAAATCAAACATTATAATAGTCCCTTTGGATTGATCCTAACTATTTAGCTTATATTACCAATAAAAATCAAGGAAATTATTTTAACTCAAAAAATAAAAGAGCATGAAAAAATTATTATTATAGGAAATCTTCTTAAAACAAAAATGGTAATAGCGAATACTTATCATCTACACCTAAAACGGTTCGTCTGATGGATCTTATAGATACACATTATGTTTCGATAATTCTAAAAATTTGATTTTTTATCTAAAATTATTAGGATATTATTTTTGTTTTAGTGGTGACAAAGTCAGTATATTTATGATTTACTTAAAGTTGGTATGAAATTTTGTATAATAATTTATATAGAATTAATGTGAATCTTGAGTTTATATGCTTACATATAATGTAAGCATAAAAAATGTAGTTTCATAAATCTTGACCTTGCAATCAAATATTAACATAAAATGTAATTTCGTAAAATTCTTGAAATTACATATGCTTACATTTACAAACCACTCCATTTTTTTTTTAGTAAAAAATGATATTTGATCATATTTATAAGTAACCTATTGAGATATGATTATATATATCTAATTCATATAAATTCTTAAACTGTTAACACCTTTAGGTGTACATAGTAAGTCGAGAAACAATTAGATATATAAGTTTAAATTATCAAATTCAATACAGGTGGTAAATTTTATAGTAAATATAATAAATCTAATTAAAATCTTGATTCTTTTG